>NW_022589708.1:70332039-70390072 GCF_004348235.1 Phoca vitulina
CCGGCCAACTCTGCTCAAGCCCTTTTTCACATCCCCTCTCCTTTATGCATTCTTTCTTAAAACCGTGGCTTTTCTCTTCCCTGCCTGGGCTTCGCAGGGGGAAGCAGTCCACGCTGCTGAAACTTGCTGGAACTTCGGGGCGGCTCTTATCAGCTTTCAGTGGGCACTCCCACACACCCAGAGACAGGAAGCGGGGCTTTCAAACTGTCTGCTCAGCACTTGCGAGAGAGCCCTCAGATTTCTCAGTGGCTGCAAGAAAGAGCCATTAACCCCAGCCGGACCTGCAAAAGGGAATTTCCAATCTCTGAAAAGCCGGCGGAGCCAGATCGAGGAAACTGCTTCCTACTTTCAAAATCGTGGTTAAGACTCCAAGGAAGAATCAGTTAGCATGCTTGTTGCAAGACAGAAGCCTAGGACCCTCCAGGCAGCGGCAAGAACAGGGTCTGACAGTGGTACTCAATCAGCGCTGCGGATAAAAGGGAGAATGAATAATCCTGTCGCAGAGGATGGTCCCTCCTCTTAGAACCTTGTCAGAGAAATGGGCTATTCTAGGTATACTCCATATGGAAAGCTACGACAACAGTCCTGTGCATGTAAGATACATTTCCCTTTGGATCTTTTTGCTGGAAACTTCCTCCTGCCTTCATTCTCCTGAAGTAGCTCCTGAAAGAACCCTGACAGAACACACTCGTTGGGAGGGCTTGTAAAGGAGAGCAGGCTGCAAAGGTGACCCAGGCATGCGGCTGGCGGGACCCTTTTCCACTTGGTCATTCGTCCAGGGCCCCACCTTTGTGTCCCCACCCCCTTCAGTCTCCCTGGGAACAGATCTGAGAGGCAGGGCCAGCAGAACTTCCATCCCCACTCCAAAAGGCTCATCCTGCTATGCAAGGGGTGAGTTTTTAAACGAATGTCATAAATTTACCTATTCTTATCACTTAGGATAGTCTTGATCTCTCCCTATACGAAACTCCTTCAGCATTTGTGTTCTGTAGCACGAGAGCCCAGCATCCAATAATCTCTGCCTTTTATTACTTTAATCCTTTTGATGTACATGCCCAGTCTCCCCAACCAAAGTGCAGGTTGTTCTGAACATGGACTGCACCTTGTTCACCTGTCACCCTGGTCCCAATCAACTTGTCTAATTCATAGTTAGTGGATCTTGTGTGTTTTTTATCTTGGTTTATTACACAAATAAAACATGCTCACGGTGATTACATATTTATTGGCAGAGTAAATCACCACAGAATAAAGTGCACAGCCTCCAAAGCAATTAAAGGAATGCAAATTTTTAAAAATGGAAGATATTCTTATATGTGTATTAAATTAAGACAAATCAATAAAAATGAAAAAATGCTATGCAGCAGTGTTATGCAAAAGAGTGTGCTTACACAGCATTGGAGGGGGACTGTCATTTGGCGCAAGACTCTTGAACGCTACCCGACAACATCTTACAGCAAGTACAAAGATCCCTTTGCCTTTCAATTGGAGATGCAAGTGTTAGACCTGGGATCTGGGCATCCTGACACTTCTCCATTCTAAATTCTCCTCTCCTTGCTGCCTTTCTCTGTGTGTCTCTGTCTCTCTCTCTCTCATCTCCTCTCTGGCCATTGCCCCCGGCTGCAGATTTCCTTCTGTCACTGTGTCTGTCCTCAACCGCATTACCGAGAGCCCGTCCTCATTCTGCTCCAAAGTAGATTTCTCCCTGAGCCAGACTTCAGCCATCTGTCCCTCCAAGTGTCTTCTCCGGTGTCAGATAAGTCCTGCTTTGTTTATGTTCCTCCTCTGAGAGACTTCCCCAAGCCCTCCAGGGTGAAAGCAGTCGTTCCCTGTGAGACATCACCAAACATCAGCACTCGGCGTGCAGGCCAGACAGCCATTCTCTCCTCGCTGGATGTGAGTGTGGGGGGCAAAACCCAAGAGCAGAGGCTCAGAGGTTGTTCATGGGGGACCCCCAGGGGCCAAGGCCAGCAGCGGGGGGTGTGGACTCCATCCCCCACATGCCTTCCTCCCCTAACTTGCTCCCAAGCTGAGAGGAAAAGAGAGATGGGGGAGGGGGAAATGGGGGTAGGAAGGAAGTGCTTGTGTCGGTTTTCTTACTTGGCTGGTACTGTTGCTAAGTCCTCTCCGCTGTCCGGTGCCTGCCCGCCGTCATGGCAGCACACATCATCCAAATGCTGCCTGCTTCTCATCTGAATCAGTTTTGGAGGGTCCACTGTGATCCCACCATGGGGAACCTCCCAGAAGCACATGGCCTTGGTGCAAATCCTGTAGCAGATGCTCGAGGTGCCACGGCTGGAGGCCTGAGGCCCACCGCTCTCTTCACGGCGGGACGGCAAGTTCTTTCCTTTTATTCTTTTTTCTCTTTATTGGAATTTAGTTGACATACAATGTTACATTAGTTTCAGGTGTTCTATATATGACGTAATGCTCACCCACCACGAGCGTAGTTACCGTCTGTCACCATACAACGTTATTACAATATTGTTGGCTAATTCTTTTCATCCCTGTGGCTTATTGATTTTGTAAGTGGAGGGGTGTACCTCTTAATCCCCTTCCCCTACTTTGCTCATCTCCCCCACCCCTCCCCTCTGGCAGCAAGTTCTTATAGAGAGAATCCAGGGCACCTGCAGGGCTGCAACCTACTTTGAGGGATCCAGGAACGGAGATTTCTTTGAGGAGCAATGCTAGCCTAAGAGTTCTAAGACATTTCCCCCTCTTCTCCCTCCCTGAGACAGGAGCTGAGTGCTTTCCTCCCCAGATCAAGCAAGAAGTGAAAGGAAGTTTAAGGAAGCCGCTGGAAGAAGCGGGAGCCCCTCTCACACGCAGAAGGACATGTGCTTAGAGCTGCTGCAGGATTGGCAGAAGGAGGCAGGATGGTTCTTACAAGAGCTTGAATTGTGTCTCTTGAGTTTGGGAGGCATAGAGCCTGGTGCCAGGGGCATGGGATGAGGGCAACAGTGGGAACAGCCTGTGCTTCTGGAATTTGTTGACGAAAGATGCACGGGTCTCCTGTTGCACAACAATGTGAATATAGTTAACCCTACTGATCTGGACATTTACAGATGATTAAGATGGCAAAGTTTATAATATGGTTTTGACCACAATTTAACAAAAAGAAGAGGGATGTATAGGGTTTTCCATGACCCAAATGGGCACTGTGGAAGGTAGCTGTTGTGAGCCCAAAGGGATCCCTACCCAGAGAACTGCCCGCCATCAAGAAACCTAAGGAGAAAGAGGCCAGAGCTGTCCTGCTTCTGGGGACAGGGACCAAGCCGAGCAGTGGAAGGTCACCTGGAGAAGGATTACCCACTTGAAGGGCTAGACATGCACAGACTCCCCAGCAGAGGGGTCAGTGTGGAACCTCAAACAGGAACACTAGGGCCTGGCTATTTCTGTTCAATGTGGCACACTTCTCGTGGACAGCTGCTGGTCCAGAGGTCTCCACTGGGTTGGCCAATACTTTCCCAGATTCCCATCAAAGTCTGGGGTCTCTCTGTCCAACCCTGTTTCCTCCATCATCTGTTACAGCCATCGCTTCCCAATAAACCTCTTGCACTCATAACTTCACCTCAGGGTCTGCTCCCAAGAGGATCCAAATGTCACCATTTCAGAATTTCAGAACTGGTTTCCCTAAATCATGGTAAATGGCTGCAGGTTGAGCTAGCGTCTCTCTTCAGAATGTGTGAGCACTTTTCACCCTTTTCCCTCAGCTCTGAAACCCCAGCACATAATATCCTATTACAGATTGTGTAAGCGAACTTTCCACTAGATAACATTGTAGTAACAAAACCTAAAATCTCTGTGGCTTACAACAACAGAGGTTAATTTATTTTTTAAGACTTTAAGTAATCTCTACACCCAGCATGGGGCTCAAATTCACAACCCCAAGATCAAGAGTCACATGCTCTATGGACTGAGTCGGCCAGGTGCCCAACAAGGGTTTATTTCTAACTCACTATATATGTTACCAGTCTCCTCTAGATGTCTTCTCATAACAGTATCCAGGCTAAAGAAACAGCCTCTATCCTGGGTGTGCCTTTCTAAAGGCAGAGGGAAGACAGCAAAAATGCTGGTGGAAACGTGCAATGCTCTGCAGGTTTCTCCCACTCACATTTTATTAGCCAAAGCAAGTCACACGGCCAAACCTGACAATGAGGCAGGGAAATATATTTCTGCCACAGTCCCAAGGCACCAGGCAAGAATATCTAATCCTCCTTTGGAGGAGCAAATATTCGAAAATATGCCAGGCCTGAGGTCTGGGAGAGTTCTTGGCCTTTCCTGCCAAGATGGCAGCTGCAGCTACAGGAAACACGGCCCTATTCCACACAGGAAGGAAAAGAAGTGGGGGGTGGGGGGGGGAGATAAACAGGAAGAACTGCTGGCTGAGTCTGTCTGTCTCACTCTTTTTTTTTTTTTAAGATTTTTATTTTTAAGTGATCTCTATACCCAATGTGGGACTCGAACTCACAACCCTAAGATCAACAGTCTCATGCTCTACTGACTGAGCCAGCCAGGTACCCCAAGTCTATCTCTTTTAAGAGTTGTGTTCTTTTTTTTTTTTTTTTTTTTGGCAGTCTCTCTTAATGACTTCCACTTACATTTCATTGGCCACTTCTCTCTGCAAGGAAAGCTGGAATATGTTATTCAGCTGCCACTTCCAACAATAGAGAGGTTTTGTTAGTAAAGAAGGTAATATGAATATTGGGTGCTCAGCTAGCAGTTTCTGCCACTCCAACAAAAGGGAAACATCTGTAAGTCTTTGGAAGCTGCAAGACAGAATGAAGAAAAGTTGACTGATGAAACTCAAAGAGAAACCATCGTCTAGAATTTTCTGTGGCTGTTGCAGAGATGCTGGAAGCTGATCTACCTGACAGAACCTTGACATGTTTCTGGGCTCAGAGTCAGAAGCTGTTTAGAGGGTAGAACCAAGAGAGAGAACATGGGAACATCTTATAGGACAACTATCCTTGACACCATCTTACCCATCACCGCCCAGAGAGCCAGCCGTCAGCATTTAGCCCCATGCAAAACCAAACCAAACCCAAAGATACTGAACAGAATATTTCAGCCCTCTTGAGGCCTTTATTTGGAGGCTCCTGAAGCCTGACAGCCCATTTCTTGCCCATCTTACCCAGAGCTCTGAATCCAAAGGCTACTCGGTAGAGAAACCTTGCCTGAAAATAACAACAGCTGTGGAAGGCCACATCGGCTACACAGTCTTCCCACCTTATATGTGAGCAAAGCTTTGGGCTTACCAGACAAATGGGGAGCAGGATCAGGAGCTATTGTAGATGACGCCACACCCAAAGCTGAGCATTAAGTGAAAGTTCCACAGGCTGAACCACAGGCCCCCCCAGCTCTGTTGTACCCATACAACAAGAATAGGTTGCTATGAAAACGGAACATTCAGAGAACCACAAAGGAGTGCTTATACATTTAAAAATTCTGCCTACCACAAATATAAATATTAATACTGGGAAGAGGGTGGTAGACTGGGAAAGTGCAAAGTAAAATCTTCATATTGGAGAGTTAAAAGGTAATGTCAAAGTCTTCTAAATAAGTAGAGGCTAACTAATAGAGATAACAACATAAAGTCTAGAGTTATGAAGGTAGCCACAAGAAGAACTTAGTAAAGAAACAGGAAGGAAGGAAGGAAGGAAGGAAGGAAGGAAGGAAGGAAGGAAGGAAGGAAGGAAGGAAGGAAAAGAAAGAGAAAGAAAACATTTTCTCTGACTTCTGGGTTCAAGGAGGGGAGGAAACTTGGAAGACCATGACTTTCCACTATAACCTGCTCTGTATTATTTGATCTGCATGGGCACGTGGACTACTATACCTATGCTTTCTGCAACATTGTATTTTTAGATTTATACACATTGGTAAATAAAGGTCCAATCCATTATTGAAACTGCTATATAGTATTGCACTATCTAAATACACCATGTTTATTTATCCACTGTCCTTTAGATGAGCATCTGAGTCATTTAAAATGTTTCAATATTAGGAACAATATTGGATCAAATAGTCTTGTATATATCCTTGTACACATGTCTCTAGGAAGGAAGCTCGGCACTGGAGGGAATGAGTCTCTTTCCGGTCACCAGGAAACTGACAAATCATTCTCCAGAGCAGGTGCACCCGTTCTCATCCATAATAGATGGAAGTATCAGTGCTCCACATCCTCACAAGCTGAGTTTGTCAAGTTTCTTAAATTCTGCCAACTTAATGGGTGTGAAATAACATCTCATTATGATTCTGGTTCCCAGATTGTTAGAAGAGTTGAGTGTCTTCTCACGAGTTTATTGGCAATATGGATTTTCTCTTCATTGATGTTTTGCCCATTTTTATGTTTTGTTGTTTATCTTCCACTAATTGGTAGGCATTCTTTATGAATTCTGGATACTAGGGTTTTGTTGGGTACATGCGTTGAAAATTCTTTTCTCAGTCTATGGCTTTTAAAATTTGTTTACTTTTTGCTTGTTCATTTAACATAAGTTTTACTACATGTTAATCAAATACATCAACCCTTTCTTTTACGTTTATACTTATTATGTTGTGTTTATGAAACCCCCTCTCATCCTGAAGTCACAGTTCTGTCTTCCTCGGGGCACAAAGTAAAGCCTCAGTTAACATATAAATAAATATATGAATAAATAAATTCTTTCCAGGTTGTTGGTCTCCAGGACATTACACAAATCCAATTTTTTATCTTGTGCAAGCACCTTGCTCATACAGGCAAATTTATATTGTAAAATCGGACTTAAGGACAAATATTACAGGGGTTGCTGCCATTTATCATAATGAAACCAAGCTGAAGAATGCCTTCCTTTACACATGTGGAAGTGTACAAACGGCAGGAATAGCTAATTCTTCTTCTTCACAAAAGATAAACTTGAGAAATGGGGTTTTAATATGTAGCAATATTTAGATTAGAAATCAGAAAGGCCATCTTGTTAGTAAGGGCTACAGCCATGGAACAAGGCACCTGAAACAGCCCATGTAGTGAAAAAACGTATTAAGCCTCGATTATATGGCAGACCTGTAAGGAGATTTGTGGACGTCTTTCTTTAAAAAAACAAAAAACAACAACGTAAGCCATCATTAGGTGTCACGGCACAATAAAATTCTCAAAGCCAGAGTTATTGCCACGGGTGCGTAGCAGCAAGTCAATAGCTCCAACACGCGTGTTCAGCAACGACGTCCTATTGCTTCTCTCCTTAAGCCTTTGTCTTTCATCTCCTCTCCATTCCCCGTGGCCCAATCCTAATGAGGCTTCCTCTCCTCAAATCTGGTTTAGTGAAAGAGTCACCTAACTAGTCATCCGACTTCTAGCAGTTCTCCTATCCTCACGTGCTAGACGAAGCTTCCTCAAAACCTGGCCACTATCAAGTTTCTCTTCTCAAAAATTTCAGTGCAGCCTCATTGCACATTGTTTAAATATGCCATAGACATGGAGACATTGTCCCTTTGATGAGTATTTAAGTCATTAAAAATTTTCCACTATTATGAACAATATCGTTTGTAATGTGAATTTTCTAGCCGGATATTTAAGACCCTCCATACTCTGTCACCCATTAGCTCTCTTTATGTCCCATCACATCCTATGTAAATCCTCTGCTTCCTAAGGGCTGATCTTCTCTTCTCTGCCTCTGTTCCTTCTCCTCCCCAATGAAAGGATCCTGCCAAGGACAGCCCAAGACCCACTTCCTCCATAGGTTCTTTACTGACCGCTCAGTGATCATTCCCACCTCAGATTCCTAAAACACTTACCATCTGTGCCATGCAAGTTAGCACTTACTGCCTGAAATGTTTTTATATATCTCCTGGTTCCCAAAGTAGATTAAAGTGATCTGTGGGCAGGAATGATGTGTCAGGGAGTCTTGGGCAGAAGGGAGGTCCCTGAGGCATCTAGCCCAGTTCCTGACAGGATTCAGTAAGTATCTGCTGACTGCCATTTAGCCCAATATGTATTAAATATCTCATAATGCCATTTAGCCCAATATGTATTAAATATCTCATAATATATTTACAAAAGTCTTAATATTCTTCTGTAGGTTGGGTTATACTTCACAAATGAAAACAACTCGTTGTAAAAGAGAAAATAAAATTAACACAAAAAGGTGTTTTTAAACATTAAGAAGATGGGCGCTTGGGTGGCTCAGTTGGTTAAGTGACTGCCTTTGGCTCAGGACATGATCCTCGAGTCCCAGGATCAAGTCCCACATCGGGCTCCCTGCTCAGCAGGGAGTCTGCTTCTCCCTCTGACCCTCCTCCCTCTCATGCTCTCTGTCTCTCATTCTCTCTCTCGCAAATAAATAAAAATCTTAAAAAAAAAACATTAAGAAGAAATATAAAAGTTACCTAAAATCTCAGGCACTCCAGTTCTTTTTAAATGAGAGATTATTCATTACTGAAGAGTCACACATTGTAAAACTCCCCACAGAAATGGTTTACAATGTCCTCGGACAACCTTTTCTCAGGAGGTTAAAGACTTGGAGAAGAGGGCCAGTGTGACAGTTACACTGTGCTTGGCAGAGACCCCTAAGTACGCAGACTGGACTGTCCCAGTCCCCACCTCACACGGGCACTCTTCTGGCCCCAGCCTGAGAAGGTCGGGCGGAGAATAACCACCTACCACCCTCTATCTGTAATTTAGGGAAACTGCCGCATTTCCTCGCTGGCTCCTTAAAAGTACTGCTTGCTGCAAATGCTTGAGAAAATAGTGAAAAGGGGTAAAGAAGAAAAGAAAAATCACCACCACCCAGGGATAACCACTAATACTGCTGCGGAGAATTTATCGGATCCTGCGCACACATGGACACACGCACACCACACTGCGGGCTCATGCCCCCTAGGCAGTGAGAGGCTGTGTGAGTCAAGGTTACAAGGGAGGCCGCGGGAGCCTGACTCCAGGTCTGAAACCTGGCCCTACCACTCACTGGCTCTGTTACCTGAGCACATTGCTCCCTGCACACATTCCCTCACCTGTAAAATGAGAATCCTAGTACCTGCCTCATAGGGTTGCCATGGGCTTAGGGGAGGTGATATGTATGCGGTGTTTCCACCAGTGAGACGCGTAGAAAGAATGATGCAGCTCTGAGTTACACAGTTCCCCATCTTACCTTTGAGCTTCACATTTTTATCAGGACCCTGTTGTCAAATCTTCTTTGAAAAATATTTTTACGATTATATGTTTCTCTATCCTACTTTTTACTTAACGCTTTACCATGCCTCTATGTTTTTAATATTCTTTTAAAAAATTATTTCTGATGTCTGTATAACTGATACTCTATCTTCTAAATATACCACAATTTATCACTTTCTCCTGTTTCGGGACATTCAGGTTGTTTCCTATTTATCACTATGATGTATAATACTGTGACAATATACTTAAAACTTGAGTCACACAATCTCTGTTTGCTTTCTTAGGATAGATTTCTAACATAGAATTGCTAGAACAATAGGGTATAAACATTGTTTAATGTTTATATCACCAAACGGCTATCCAGAAAAAACATTCCAAGTTTGCTCCCATCAGCCCTGTGTGAGAATAACCCCTATGCTGGTGACAGTGTTCTAGTGTTATCTCTTTTTCTTTCTTTTTGCTATTTGGGAAAAAGAACACTTTTATTTCATTTAATTTTTATTTTGATTACCAGTGCGGCCAAACTTTTATGATTACATTGGGCCTATGTATTTCTTCTTTGGGGAATATTCCATTTATGTCCCAATTTTTTGGCATTTGTTTGGGGTTTTTTGGTTGAGTTGCAAAGAGGTTTTTTCATATTAATTGATAAGTGCTCTTTATATATTGGGAATTTAGTTTTTCCGTCCCATTTTATTTTTTCCAGTTTACTTTATGGCTTATGGCTTTCCTTTCCTCATTGAGTCAGCACATAGTTCTTGAGTGCTGGCCACGTGCCAGGCACTGTTGTAGGTGCTGGGGATTCAGCAGGGAGCAAAGTCAACTAAAATCTCTGTCCTTGGAGAGCTTACCTGTTAGTGGGGGCTTCTAGTTGAGAGTGTAACTGCAATCAACAGAACCATCTAATTCCTCGAATGCCTGTTTTAGAGTTTCATAAGTACCTATTTCTTAGACATAATTGGCCTATTCATGTCATCTTCCTTTCAGAAAACCACTGTAGTCACATGAATACAGAGGAGAGAGACCCCAGGGCTTAGCCTGATAGAGAAAATTGGATAATATTTTCAAACAAGTATGACTGAAAGGACAGCCATAGACTTTCAGATGGGACTTGGGGCATCAGGAGCACAGCTAGTGGTTCTTTCTTTTCCTTTCACACAGGTACCTCACTTGTATATCTCACAGTTGGGGGCAGGAGCAACAGAGGAGTGTGAGGGGGGATGATGAGAATAGAGAAGTTTGGGGTCCTATCTGAGCTGGCTCGGGCTGTCATAACAAAGTACCACAGACTGGGTAGCTTATAAACAGCAACAACTTACTTCTCACAGTTCCGGAGGCTGGAAGTCTCAGATCGGGGTGCTAGCATGGTCAGGTCTGGGTGAGAGCCTTCTTCTGGGTTGCAGACCGCTGACCTCTTGTTGTATCCTCACATGGTGGGAAAAGATTGAGCTAGCTCTCTGGCCTCTTCTTAAAAGGGCACTAATCACTAATCCTATTCATAAGAGTTCACCCAAATACCTCCCAAAGCCTCCCAAAACCATCACATTGGAGATTAGATTTTAACATGTGAATTTGTGGGGGACATGAACAGGTCCTATAAGCAGAGGGCACTGTGCCAGGAATGACTTTAAGGAATGGCTGATGCACCAACATCAATTTTATAAGAGATTCCCATCCCTCAGTGGATGCACAGGAGAGCTGTGGGGTCTGCAATAGGAGCAAAATTGCCTCCTCAGCAATCTGTGTGTGCATGTGACTCAAGGACCAGACAAATGACCATCCTCCAAAGTGTCAGCCCTCGGAAACCACTCCAGGGAAGCAGACAGAGAGAATCCTGAATTAACTGAGATTGTGGTTTTGGCACCAGGAGAATAAGAATCAAAATAAAAACTGAATGGAATTATAGAAAGTTCTATTTCTTATATATCTGAAAGATCTCGTGTTTTTAAGAGCAATCACACACACAGAAAAGAGATAATTATTTAAATGCTTAAATAAGAATTCCCATAGTTCTTAAGAAGAAACTGAAAATGCAAATGAAAAATTCTGTTAAATTAGCATCATTTTAAGTTAACTTTTACAAACGCAGTTCCAAAAACATCCGTTCCAATATGTACAAGGTGGAGGCCATCAATTCCTTCTTCACCTTTGGCCACTCACAGGCAACACACACATAAATAACCCTACAGAGCCAGGATAAACATAACTGACCATAAAAGTTGCCCAGCCCAGATGAGCAAGAACCTCCTGACAACCAGAATCTCCGGATGGTCCTGCTCAGAAGATTTCCCCTCATCTCCTCTTCTGGCACAGCTCAGGCTCAACTGCGGGCTCCACTTTGCCCCCTTCTCTCTGCTCTTTATCGGAAGCTGCCCTTGGTCCCTCTCAGCTTCCTCCTCAATGAAACAAAGCTGGCTCTTGCTAGGAGGAACCAAGTAGAAGATTGGTCATAGAATCCAAATTCAAAAGAAGGGTTCAGAAAAGATGGTCAACATCACTAATCGTTAGGGAACTGCAAATCAAAACCACATGAGATAACACTTCACACCCATTAGGATGACTACAAAAAGAAAAAAAAAGAAAGGAAGGAAGGTTGGTGAGGATGTGGAGAAACAGAAACCCTGTTGGTGGGAATGTAAAATGGTGCAGCTGCTGTGGAAAATGGTAGGATGGCTCCTCAAAAAATTTAAAAATAGAATTACCCTATGATTCCTCAATTATACTTCTAGGGATACACGCAAAAGAATTGAGGGCAAGGTCTCAAAGAGATATTTGCACATCCATGATCACTGCAGCATTATTCACAATAACCAAAAGGGGGAAGCCACCCAAGTGTCCACTGACACATGAATGAGTAAAGAAAATGCGGTGTAGTCATGCAATGGAGTATGATTCAGCCTTAGAAAGGAATGAAATTCTGACAGGTACCAGAACGTGTATGAACTCTGAAGACATTATGCCAAGTGAAATAAGCCGGCACAAAAGGACAAATGCTGTCTGATTCCACTCACATGAGATACCTAGAATAGTCGGATTGGCAGGGCCAGAAAGTGGAAGGGTAGTTGACAGGGTCTGGGGGAAGAGGGGAATGAGGACGTAGTGTTTAATGGGTACAGAGCCTCCTTGAGGAAGATGACAAGGTTCTGCAGAAGGAGAGTGGTGACAGTTGCACAGCAATACAGATGTCCTTAATGTCGCCGAACTGTGCACTTTTAAAAAGGGGGTAAGAAAAAGACCGAGGAGGAGGGGTGGGTCTGGGTCCAATTGGATGGAAACACGGAACACACAAGGACTGATTTACCACGTGGAGCGCTGGAGCGAGTTCCCCCATTTTGTAGGGCGAGGAGGGAGGAGGCGGTCCCACTGAGCTCTAGCGACTGGGCTGTCCAGAAGAAAAACAGCAGCCGGGAAGCGCTTTCCTGGCCCTGGTCGGGGTCTGGCTCCGGCCGCCCTCTTCCTGGGCTACTGCGGCTTCCTCGATTTCAGCGGGCTCAATTCAGAAGTCGGGGAAAGAGGGACGCCTTCAGTGACCATTTCGAACTTAAAGGCTTATCTTAGTCGCCACACCCTCCACGAAGCCCCTTCTGATGTCCCCTAAACCCTGCGTTGTCATCGGAGGCCATATTCCCTCAAAGCGGGCAGAAGTTGGTTCTTGGGAGGGGGAAAAAAATCTTTCTTCTTAAGGAGCAAGCACAGATAAACGTTCGGCAAATTCAGATACACGGTGTATCTGTGGAATTAAAATCTAACAGTGGCCAGTGGTGCTGGGGCGGGGAGCCGCGGGGGGGAGGGGACACACACAAAGGTTGAGAAACACAGCCCGAAAGTTTGGGGCCTAACACACGCTCCGAGCCCCCATGTTTCAAGCCCACACAGCACTTGGCTCTTCTCTCCCAGGCTTGACCGTGACCCCTTCTCCCCAGCTCTCCCCGGCGGACCCAGGGCTGCCTGCTCCGGGTCGCGCTCCCGCGGCGGTGCCCCCACGCGGCCCGCGCAGCCGCGCACGGTGCGCCCCTCCGCGCCCCACGGGCCGGCGCGGGAAGGCGGTCGCACCCCAGCCGGGGCGGGCTCCCGAGCTCGGGTCGGGGCCCGCGCCGGCCGCGGGGGCGCGCTTCACCCCCACAAGGGACCCCGCCGCTCCGGCCGCCCGCCCTCCGGCCGTCCCCGCGCGGCCGCGAGCTCGGCCTCTCCCCTCCCGCGCCCGCGCTGGGGCCGCCCGCAGCCTCGGCCCCTCCCGCCGCCGCCTCCGCGCGCTCCTCCGCGGGGCTGGCGCGGCGACGCCCTGGGCGGCGAGAGCCTCCGCGGCCGCGGAAATCTGTACACATCGCACGGGGAGTCTGGCAGCTGGGTCTCTGTGGCGCAATCGGTTAGCGCGTTCGGCTGTTAACCGAAAGGTTGGTGGTTCGAGCCCACCCAGGGACGACAGCGCTCATTTTCCTGAGACAACCTCGAGACGGATTCATTTTAAAACGGCAACCGTGAGATTTTTAATCGAATAGGAGAGTACGACGCTACCGTATGTCTGGGACGGAGGAAGACCATGTTGTCTCAGTATTTGTCGCCCAGCGCGGGTGGATCTAAGAGCGACTCTGCTTCTGGACTGGCAGCCCGGGAGTTGGTAATCCAATTCCACTGTATGTCCACGGGAAATTGGCACACGTTCTTCGGGAGACCGGCCCAAAGATTGTGCTTCAACAGCACTAGTTATAATGGAAAGGGGGAAAAAATGCCCCTTGACAAGTGAGTGAATAAATGCCACTGGTTTCTTCTCGGAAAATCTGGTACCACCAGAAAGTAAATGTCCTTATTCAATATTGCCTTATCTACTGCCAAAAGGATCCGAGGAGCTGTTCGATGAAAATATGCAAGGGGAGTCACCTAAAAGTATGTGGAGGCATAATCAACCTATGTAACTGTCTGCTAAATGAAGCTCTGTTACAGCTTTTGGACAATGGACTTGAACCTAGACGAAGGTGTTAATGTTTGCTCTTAGATCGCTGACAGAATTTTCCCTGAAATTAAACTCGGGCAGAAATTGTATGGGTTCCTGTTAAAAGGTTTTGAAGGATGTATTTTCAACTCTGGTCTCACAGAAGACACAGATATTTTTCAAGCAGCTGGTTCACATGAGACTTTCTATAAAGATAGAGAACCACACGATAACATGATAAGGTGATGATATAATTCATTTCTGCCAAGATTGAGGTTATGGGGTGAGTGCTTTGTCTCTGGGATGTACTTTTCATGGATAAAATTTAGAGACCTGGAAGAAAAAGTAGTTAAACTGCCTCACTCGGCTGTCCTTCAGGGAATGTCTTGGCAAATGCTGGCTGATAATTACTTCTTCAATAATTGTTGATAATAAAATATCCTCTGTTGTCTAGTTAGGAGCCCTTTAAAAAGGAGACACAGTGTTGTACAATTTCAGACAGAGTAAGGAGTAGCCCCCCAAAATGTTCTTAGGTAGGGGCCTCTCTGATGCTCAAAATTCCAAACTTTCCACTCATACTTAAGGATAGTCTACAGTGGAAACAAGGAAATTAGGTCATAAGATCATTTCTATACCGTTCAAATCTAGTATAACATTTCAAGATGAGGAAGGCATAATATTTGCTAGTACTTAAGTTATGGGGACTTAGAAAGCACAACCTTCCACTTTAACCTGAGTGTTCATATACTAGGTTGTAAGCTCCTTGAGGGAAGAGACGATTTTCCGTTATTAATGATCATTTTAGGTTCCAATTTCCTTCAAGATACAGTTCAAATTCTTGAGTGTAGCACACACGGGCTTTCCCCTACCATGTTACTGCATGAAACCCTCTAGTGGTTATATGCATTTACCAGGAGCTTCAATGGCCCATTCTCCCTTGTATCCCGCCCCCCCCCATCTCTTTCCCTTTACCCTGATGTGCCAGTCCCCACCTCCTCTGTACTTACCTGGGTAACATCTGCTGAGGAGTTACCTTCTCAGGCAAGCCTACCCTGATGCTGCCTCTGTCTGATTTAGGCACCCCTCCTCTAGTCATTCTGAAATCAGGGAGTTACTTGTCACCTACACTAGCATATGAACTCCTTGAGTGTAGTGACTAGGGCTTTATTTACATTGTTTGCTCATGTAGCACAACAGGTCTGTCACATAGCATATGCTCAGGACCGAAGCATTCCCTGCCTTGTCGGAGTACCCTGCCTTGTCGGAGTATGTGATTAACAGGGACGGACAGTCAGATAAAAATGCATATGATGAAGTGTCAGCATGAGGGCCAGAGAAGAATGTTCCCAGGTAGTAAATGAGGAAGCCAACATAGATAGGCTGGATTGTGTCTTCACGGAGGATCCGAAACAACCCTGAAAGGTCTGGACAGGCCAGAAGGCAGGGGAGGGCTATTTAAAGCTGGCAAAATTTGGAGGCAAGATGGGGGTGGGGAGGAGAGGAGCATAACCAGAATATAGAATAAATGTACTTAAATAGAGTGAACTGACAATGTTCTTAGCCTGTGGAAGGCCCTGAAGAACAAAGCTGGAAGCTAGACTTTACCCTATAAAGCAAGGGAGTAACTGTTAAAGGTTTCTGTTTCAGGACATAATGAAATTTATTTTAGATGGTTGGTCTGGCAACAGAATAGGGGAAATAAGAGATCAGAGAACAGTTAAGAGGCAATTATATTTCAAAGGAGTAGGCAATGAGGTGGGTCTAGAAAAGAAGGATGTAATTCCAGGGAAGATTGGATAAGACTTAGGGACTGAAACAGGAGGGAAGTGGGGAGGGTGATGCCTACATTTAGAGCCTCGGTGCCCCGGGGAAATGGTGATAGTGGTTTTGCTTGATACTGGGAATTTGAGGGGGTCTTAAAGTAATCTTGAAATTCGAGAAATTATAAATTGCCCATACTTTTAACTTACTTACTTGTGGCTGGTTCTCCACCATGGCGTTCGTCTAAAACCTAGTCCCAGAATCAATCATCATTTTTTTAAGTTTAATTTCATTTTAAGTTAAACTTCATTTATTTAAGGTAAACTTCCCAAGAGACTACTTTAGGGGTCCACGGAGCCCTGTAAAAACCTGAATGGGAAGCTAAGGACCCTCTCCCCACAATGTACACATTCACAGAAAAAAATTTATTTACAGCGTCCAAGGGAGTCACAGAATCTGGAACAGATTTCTGGGCCCCCACTCCACCACCGATTTTGAAGGCTTTGTACTGTATTTATTCTATTTGTATTCTAATTACTGGTAAAGGTTATAAAGTGTGTCAAATCCAGAGTTTAGGTATGGAAAATTACTAAACTGAAGATTTTAAGGTAATATAAAGAACTAGAATAGTCTAATACTATTGACAAGCCACAAAGAAACCATTTTTTTTTTACTGATCAATTAAGTAGATATGTAAAATTAATAATAAATGGCTTGAGACAACAAAGCTGCTTTGGAGTTTTAACACTTAACACCTTATTGTTATAATCTGGAATGACTGGGTGTGAAGGGCTTTACTATATGGATCAGTTCAGGGTCGCTTCTATAGGGATTTATAGCAGCAGCAGCTGATTTGTGTTTCTTTCCTTGCGACTTACTTTAATGACACCCAGCAAACTGTCATATTTTATTACCCCCTTCTAGGAATGGAGCCATTTTTCATTGCTTTTTTTTTTTAGTAAAAACAAAACAACAGAAATTATTGTCTGTCAAAGAGGACTCAAACTTATTATTCCCAAAGATAAAGTGACAGAGTAAATCAAATATACACTTTAAGGAGATCCTCAACTACCTTGGCAATAAACTGAGAAGTAGATTATTATAGATTATCATATGTATGTGTGAGCATAGTGGTAGTTTATTTATACTTAATTGAACAATATATTCACTTATACTAGAGTATAGGCCAGTCTGATCGTTGGAATTCACTCGAATAAATACTACAGAGGTGAAAATCTACAATGGATAGGACTCAACATAGAACTGAAGTTTGAAATATAGAATTTCTCCACTAATTATCAAGCATGGAGATTCTTCACATAGCCAGTGGTGACATCAGTTTACAACTGCAAACGTTTTGCCATCCTGCTAAATTGGCCTGGTTTACATTGCCTTAGGGCTGGGGGAGCATCAAATATGTGGTATGTTGTAGCGGTGTGTATTTTGGGGAGTGGAAATGACCTTGCTAAATCATAATACGAAAAGGAAAGGACTATAAAATAATGTAAAATTTCTGCTAAACCATTAAAAATGGTCAACCAGAAACCAAAATTGCCACATGGCAGAGAAAAGTTTAATCCTTTTATACTTAAAGAGCAGATATAAATGATTTAAGACTGCCAATTCAACCACCACAGGACGGAAGGGAGGCCCACAGTGCTCCTCATGCTCCTTCTTCACATACCTTTCTCCCAGTCTCCGTCTTCAAAAGACCCCCTCTCAAGAGGGATGCTGCAGTTAGAACTCATGATCCTCCCAGTCTCCTCTCCCAGAGAGAACTCATCGTAACCTGCAGTTTATCTTCATCACTCTGTGACTCCAAGCCTCCTGGGACATTAAACTCTAGATCTTATCTCTCCCAACCTTCCACTCCTATCCAGCACTTAACCCAGCCCCCACCCCCACCCCACCAGCATCTTCTGGGATGCATGGTCTGTCACTGACAGGCCTTCCCATGTCCTCAACTTCCTGAACACTCTCTTCCCTGCCCTATGCTAATGAACTCTGAACATCTGTTGAAGAAACCGCTCCCTCAACAGCCCTGTCAGGTGTTCCTGGCTCCTTGTTGCCTTTTCAACCACTGTTCCCCCATCTTCATTATAACCCTCCAGTGCCTTAGAAGCACAAACCTTTTGAACTACTCACTTTGCTCCTTTCCCTGCCATCACCCATTTTCATGGTCTTCCGCCTTTTCTTGAGAATTTTAGCTCCTGGCTTACTGTATATTTCTTTCCACCAGGACTCCTCTGCCATTTAAATGACTTTGCCTTCCACAGAGACTATCCATACATCATCCTGGCCTCTTGATTTATCTACTCACTTTGCATGGACTTCTCACCCAACCTTGGCCATGCACTTCCCTTGCTATACTTCAGACCTTGTTATCACTGTTCCCAAAAGCTCAATTTCAAGCACACTACTTTCTAACCAGCTTACTTGCTCCACTAATCCCACTCTGGCATTCTTTGAATCCACTTCCAATCCACTGAGATCTGCCACCACTTTTTAAATGCTCATCACCTGTCTTATGTCCCTACATCCTTCCTTATCCATCACTATCATCATTTTCCTTTCATAAAACCTTAATTCCTTTTCTCCTCTGTCCTATTTGCCTGGCAATACCTCTAACCTTGGATGAATCCAACTTCCCACCTATTCTTTCTTTCCTGAGCAGCAAATGTGATTGGAGAAAAAAATAAACAACCATCTTGGCTCATCTCAGTTAAATTTATGGCCACAAACTTCTGGTGGATTCTCAGGACTGCCTAGCAAGCTATGTTATGTCCCTGTTCAATTAGCTCTCAAGACTAAAAATTCTAACCTCTCCTCCTCAATTTTCAACTCCTCCCCCCCTCATACTCTCCACTGGTAATTTTACTATGTCCCTGAGAAAATTAAAATGTGACCTTTCTCACTCTCTAATCATCACATCTCCTAATATCTGTATCCATATACTTTGTCTTCCCTAGTATTAAAATCAATTAACTCTTCTAGCTCCTAAGGTCACACCTCCTTTTATATACTGGAGCTCAGCCCTGGAGAAATTTACTCCTGCAACTGTCCTTCCTCTCATCTACAACATCCATAGGAGCTTCAGGTCCACACATACACATACTGTGACATCGCCCATCTTAAACACATTAATAAAAACGTTGATCCCACATTCCCTCACCAGGAACCAGGCAAATGTTTCAAAAGGGTCGGTCTCTGTCTGCACTTTCTCATCATCCCTTCACTTGTCTCGGCTCCACTGAACTGTCCTCACCAAGTTACCAAGGAGTTCCCAATTACCAAAGCCAATGGTCAATTCTCAGTCCTCATGTTACTCTAACTTCTCAGCAGCATCTGACAGATCGGCATCCTTCCCTCCTGAAGAAAAGCTTTCTTCCCTTGATTTTCAGGACACCACACTCATGTGGTCTTCCTCCCACGGCCCCTCTTGTTCCCCAGAGCTATTTTAACTCCCTAAATGACCCCACCCTTTATTGTGACATTAAATACGATTCATGCATTCATAATTCCTAAATGAGAATCTCTAGTGTCCACCTCTCCTGAGCCCCAGAATTGCAGATCCATCTTCCTGTTAAAGTGTCTCCATTGGGAAGTCTAATAGGATAGGAACCTAACATATCCAAAACTGAATGAATGAATGCTTTCCTTTAAATTTTTTCCTTCCCAAGTCTGTCCCATCTCAGTAAATGGCATGACCCATCTACTCAGGCAACAAAACCTGAGATTCCTCTTTTTGCTCCATATCCAACCCATCAACATATCCTGCTGGCTCTACTTTTGAAATGCAGCAGTAATCCAGTTACTTTTTAACACCTCCACAGCTGTCACCCTAAACTCTGGGGAGGCTGTAACAGACTATTGCTTCTATTCACACTGGTTGTAGTCATTCTCCACACTTCAGTGATCCTTTTAAAACTGAGACTAGATCATGTTATGCCCTTACCCAAAACCTTTCAGTGGCTTCCATTATTCTCAAGCATAGACAAGGTCTTCGCTATGGCCCACAAAACCACACAAACGCTGGCTTCTGCCAACCTCCTTAATCTCATGTTCTCTTTCCCTTTCTCACTTTACTCAGCCATGTCGGCCTTCTCCCCGTCCTCAATCTTGCTAAGGACCCTCACTCCTCAGGACTTTTGTTTTTCCCAGAATGCCCTTCCTCCAGTCACATGTCCAACTCCCTAACTTCACCAAAGTCCCTGCTCAAATGACACCCACCTCCCAGAAACTTCCCAAGTGCATTCAGTATGAGTTCTCCCATCCGCTTATGTTTAGTGCTGACGTTATCTAGTCAATCCTCATTATTCAGATTCTGTATTTGTGATTTTGCCTACTTGCTAAGATTTATTTATAACCTTAAAAATCAACACTTACAGGGGCACCTGGTTTGGCACAGTTGGTTGGATCTCAGACTCTTGGGTCTCAGCTTAGGTCCTCATCTCTGGGTTGAGATCGGGCCCTGCGTTGGGCTCCACTCTCAGCATGGAGTCTGCTTGAGACTCTCGCTGCCCTTCTCTACCCCTGCTCTCTCTCTCAAATAATCTTAAGAAAAAAAAAAATTAACACGCTTTTGTGGTCATTATGGACACCCACAGAATCATCCAACACATATGACCCCAGTTGAGGTCTAACAACTCAACACTGCCTTTTTGATTCAGCTCTCATACTGTAAATACATGTTCTTTTTACGGCATATTTAGTGCCACATTTTTTTGTGTGTGTGCTTTTTGTTGATTTCACTGTTTAAAATGGCCCCCAAGTGCAGTGTTAACTTCTGTCTGGTGTTCCTAAGCACAAGAAAATTGTCACTTGCCTTACAGAAAAAACTCATGTGTTAGATAAGCTTCATTTGGGCATGACTTATAGTGCTGTTGGCCTTGTATTCAATAGGAATGAACCAACAGTATATATTACATACGGTGTCTTTAAACAGAAACACACAAAAAACAAGGTTATGTGTTGATCAGCTGACAATGTTGTGACCAGAGGCTCACAGGAACCTAACCTTTTATTTCCCCTAGGAGCAATGGTTCAGTATTTCATGTTCATAGAATGCTCTCGGAAACTTTACAGAACCACCACAAATAAGAATCAACTGTATCTCCTATGACTACTTAACATTATATATGTACTTTCTTGTTTAGAAGGCAAGTTCCTCTAAAGAGCAAAAATTTTTTTTTTTACTGCTTGATCTCTGAGGTTTACAACACTGCTCAGTACTTAGCAGAAATCTAGAAATACTTAAATGATTACTAACAAGGATGAACAAGCAATTCTTCAGAGAAACTCAATTGGCCAATAAAGTCATAGAAAAAATTATATAAACATGTAACTTTATTATATAAAGTTATATTTAACCTCACTAGCAATCATGAAAATGCAAATAAAAACAGCCAAGGTTTTTTTTTTTTCACCCTCAATGCTACTACTTGGTGGTGAGGGTTCAAGAAAGCCAATCATGCAATCATTAAAAGACTTTAAAATGCGTATCCTGTGATCCAGCAATTCCACCCCCAGAAAATAAGACCTGGGTCTGTGCAAAAACTTAACAATAATTGCTGTGGCACAATTAATAACAAAATGGTACAAATCATCTCAAAATCTAAAGACTGGTGAAACAATGATAATCCATACAATGTTAATGTAACATAGCTATCCAAAAGCTGTCAAAACTATGATGGAAAAATGCCCATTAAACATTAAGATCGTACAAATAGGTACAATAGAATTTTTAAAAGTCTACATGTATAAAAATATGAAAATGTTTGTAGTAATTACCACTATTACCAGTAGTTAAAATGGATGATCCAAAATCTTCATATTTTTCTGTATTTGCCCAATTTCTCCTGACAAACATGCAGTACTTTTGTAGTCAGAAAATAGGGGGTGGGGGGGGGGGGATTGGGAGTAAATTGGACAAATCAATCATGAAGTGCCGAGTCCCTGGCAAAGTAAATATCCCAAGACCGCCACCCTTAAAACCTTAGTAACGGTTCCTACTAACTCCAATCACTACAGCAGTGGTGCTGTTCAAGCATCCAAACTTTAAATGAAAACTGATAGGTGGAACACATACTTCTAAGCACTGTAGTAACCATGCTCCTCAATCCCAGCCGTACAATTTACTAAGCTCTGTGCTCTTTATCTGTTAAATGTGATAAAAGTATCTCGCTCACAGAAATGTTGGGATTTTAATGAATTAGTGTTTCATACAAAACAGAACCCATATAGCAAGCCTAATAAGCACCTGGTTATTATTTTCTCCCAAAACAGAACTGTTGGATGGTGTCCCACTTTCCTCACAGAAATACATGTGCTGGGAGAAAGAGGGCATTTATGATAATGTGAACTCTTATTAACACAAACATAGATTATTTTCCTGTTAGAGATCATTTATTAAACGTGTAACATTACTTAGAGTTCTAGGAACAAGGTTTCCTGCCATCTTTTGTAAGTAGAGAAGTTGTATGGGGGGAGGTTTACATTCCACAGCACTCAACTATTATATAAGAAACAGGCTTAGGGTCTTAATATGATCACAGAACCATTACCAAACAGTCACACATTCTATAGTCCATATACAATGACTTAAGTTTGTACAAACTAGTGTTTTTCCTGAAACAGTGTAACCAAAATTAAAATGTAGAAATTTAATGTACCCAACTGTAAAAAATGCCAGAAACTAGACACTAGTTTTCTAGTTTTCATTCTGAAATCCTCCTTGTCCTATAATACAAAATGAAGCAAACAAGGAAAACCAGTTTTTGATCATTTTAATTTGTAAAACAGATTACATGCTTTGTGAGTAGAACCAAAGGTAAAGCCTTCAGTAGCTTACATTTTGTTCATGACAAGGCCAGTGTGTAAACACTACTTAATAACATACTAAGTTTTTCCAAGAGCAGTAATAAATATTAAACTAAAAAGAGGTAACATGCACTCAACAACTCTCAAACAGATATTCATCAAAATGAGGTAAGTCTAATGTGTCATTTGCTAAAGAATTTAATGAAGTGGAAAAAAACTCATCAAAAATATCAGTCTTCATGGAACTTTCCAAGTTCAATGTCCTAATGCAGACATTATTTGTCAGTGAGGCTGGCTGAACTTCACATTGATTTTTCTTGGTGGGGCTACAGTAATTATGGTCCTGTCTCAGATGTGTGTTTTGGGGAATATCATTTAATTCAGTAGACACTGGTGCTGGGATGTGGTCATCTCCCATTTCTAAATACCTAAAGTCAGCCTCCCCATTTTCTGAGTGCTCTGTTGAGACAACAGTTGTAGGAGACAGTAATTCTGCTAAAATTTCCTCATGACTTTGACTACTATATGGAACCGTGGTGCACCCAGATTTATTATCAGCAGTATCAATCTGATACTGTAGTTCTTTTAACAAGTCTTCTATTGATTCACAATCATTTGGAGACCCACAGTGGGACACATGTTCTAAATTTTCAGCTGGAGGTGTTCCCTTTTGGGGGGAAGACATAAGAGCAGCTAATTTCTTCTTTTTTGCCTTAAGTTTTTTAAGAAGTTTTAGACGAAGTTTATGAATCTGACCCTCAACTGAGTCTCCGTGGTTTGCTGGAGAAACACCATTTTCTTTTACACAAGAATCGTGACTGTGGTGAGCTCCATAGGAGGGGTTTTCACATTTCTTCAAAGCGTCTGAATCAGCAGTAACACTAGCACATACACGAGAAGTCGTGCTACCAGACGATGGATGGCTTGATGGAGGGTTACTAACTGTAGGAGGCTTACTTGCACACCTATTGGCTTTCCTGGATGCCCGGTTAGCCTTTTGGTTTATGCCTTTCGTTTTAAAGCCACCAAAATTACTTGCCCCCTTAACTGAAGGCTGCAAATCAGTGACAGTGTTTCTATTATGAGCTGAAACACAAGGTGGCATAAAAGAAGCACCCTTGCTTAATAAGCCTTTAACCCAACTTCCTACAAATGGTTTCTTCTGAGTTTCTTTCAGAGATGAATTCTGTACTGACTTCGCTGTTATGGTTTGAGAAAATGCCACAGTTTCATTTTTTTTCAAATTAGATACCTGAGCTATAACAGCTTGTTCTGGTTTTAATTTCTCAGTTTTGGGTGAAAGATATTGTTTTAATGGAGTGTCCTTCTTTAGGGCAACTGTACCCTCAACTTCTACTGGCTTTCCTCCGTTTATAGGGTCAGTAGCATGTGTAGTGTTCACAGGTTTAGTAATTACAGTGTCTTCCGCCCTTGGCTGTGCCAACTGCATGTTTGCCCCTACAATCTGAGATGGCAAGCTTACATTCACGAATTGGTCTTGAGTAAGCTTTTCAACACACGGAGCTGATACTAAAGAAGCCATTAGTGACTCTTCTGATTGCAAAGTATTTGTTTCGCCAACTCCTGCATTTTCTGCCACAGGTTCATTTTCTAAGAGAAAACATTCAGAGTTAACCTGTATTTCTTCAAGTGTCAAAGACAAAATATTACTGTCAACCCAACCTTCTGGACCTGACAGTACATGATGCCCACGCGTGACAGACGCACCCTGTGAGAGAGTGCTCGGTGCCGCTGCCGTGCCGGTTGTGCAGGGCGGCTCAGCAGAGGCAGCGTCGCCCCCAGAACACCACGTTGGAGCGGCTGGTTTCTCATCACCGAGAGCAGCCTCATCACTAGCCTTTTTAAGTGGAAGGCAGGCAGATGCGCTATCTGTCACATGGGATGGTTTTCTTTCCCAAATAACAATATGTATCTCTGAAGCAGGAACTTCAAATTTCTCACGCCTTTCAGAACGTAGGCCTTTTAGGTCATCACATTCCAGCCAACTTCCTGGAGGATGAGGAAAGTTCAGTAAATGAGGTTAGACATTCAAAACCCACCAGCCGAGGTTCACTTTCTTCTGGCCATTTTAACTGCTATATCCCTGAATATCCACCAAAAGAGAACACTCAAGAACATGGCCTTATACTTATGTCACCATTTTTCTCTGCCAAGGTTAACGTCCTTATTTGGCTAATAAAAGTTATAGACTAACATCCAGAAATTTGAAAAACTGAGATAGTTTTTACCCTTTCCTACAATACCCACAAAAATCAAGAGAGAAGTCTATTTAATTTTTGTGACTTAGAATACAGTATATCACCCAATTTATCCAACAACATCAGAAAATGGATTAAATTTTTCCATATATATGAATTTTCAAGATAAATGAAGCCTGTTACCCTCAAGTACCCACATTTGTTTCAATTCTTATTTCAATTCAATTCTTCTTTTTTTTAGTTAAAAAAAAAAACCTTAGAGGTTTTTAGGTGTTTGCTTATTTTATTTCTGAGCTTCTATTTTCTCATTTGTCAAGTGAAAACGAAGTGATAGATTACAAGGGAAGAGGTTAACCTCCTCTACACACAAAAAAAGCCCCAAGAAAACCATTCACTAAATTAATATGGATACACCCTTATAAACCACACGAACCTACTATTTCTTCTTTTATACCCATTAAAACTTTGAGACTCTTTTGTTTGCTTACGTCAGTGGTTCACCACCACACATGCACATTAGAATTACCTAAGTCACATTTGGGCCTAATCCCCAGAGATCGATTCAATGATGGGAAAGCCAAGACATTTTTTATAAAGTAACCATGATTTTTATATGTTGTCAGGGATGGAAACCATGTAACTATCTAACCTACCTGAAAAGGACTTCAGATTCCCTGGAATGTAGTAAAAAATTAAAATAAAGAAGTTGCTTGTTTAGTTTTTGCTTATGTTATTGAGAACCACTTCCCCCCCGATTCTGAAGTAGGGTAAAACTTTAAGGTGACAGTATTTATAACGTGAGTTTTAGTTTGCAAAGTGCTTTTACAACACATTGTTGTGTCATCCACCCAAACTATCCCCAAGAGGAAAATATCAAATATAAAAAGTGTCCAAACAATAGAAAAGAGAAAAATAAAAATATCAAAGAGACCCCTTACCAACAGCCTAATATGACACTTTACGGGGCTGAGTGATCTTGTTTAAGACAAAGTGAACATTGTGAGAAAAACAAACTCAGTATTAAACCATATTAGATACGTGAAAGGAAAAACTTAGCAAAAATTATGAGCTATACTACTTAACCTTCTATTGAAAAGTTTAATTATTTAAATAAAGGCTTTATCTTAGATAAATTACGAATTTCAGATATTGTTTCAGTTCTAGAAATAGATGTTTACTTTTCTTTTTTTCAATTTTTTTTTTCTTTTTAAGTAGGCTCCATGCCCAATGTGGGACTTGAACTCACAACCCTGAGATCAAGAGTCACATGCTCTACTGAGTGAGCTAGCCAGGCACCCAAGAGATGTTTATTTTTATTTATATTACTAACATCTGCAAACTAAGCAAAATTTTTGTCCTTTCTCAATTAAAAACCTTCAGTACGATGCACTTTCTTTTTAAAAGCAGTACATGGTTACATATCTAAAAAAATCAAAATCGCCACCATTCATTTTTCTATACTGACCATGTATTTCTCATGGAGTAAAAGCAAACATACTAAGTGGGAAAAAGCAAACTGTAAACCAACAGCATTATATGATCTCCTTCTCTGTCCAGAAAAGAAATATGCATATGCATGTGTATACCCATATTTATACAAAGCAAAGATAGGAGTGATTCTAAAACTAGAGTGAGAGAGGAGAGGAGGGGGCAGAAGAATTAAAGGCAAGGGCAAGACATGAGAGGAAAAAAAGAGTCAAGGCAAAGTTTGCCTTTAAAAAAAAAAAATCTAGAGTTTGGCCTCTATGCCTATTATCATAAAAGAAAAAGGTTTAAATACTTACCATCCGCATCCAAAACCCATGTTATAAAATGATTATTTGCTTGGTACTGAATTACAGAAGTTATTTGATAAAGACAGCCTTCAAAATGAAATGAATAGTGCTGCAAGTCGTTATGTGGCAAGCCTTCCACAAAGTGCAACATGAGTACCGGAGACACTCTGTGGGAGAGAAAGGCAAGTGAAGTCAAACAAATGTTAACACCCTGTGCCTGGTTATACAAAAGATGGTCTGAAGCAAGGAAGTCACACATAACATGTTCAAGGCTAACTGCACTAATTTTTCTTGAGAACCTCCAGATGTGTGCCTTAATTAGAAATGGAGAACTCACTCTATGAAGTATGTAACAGTAAACCCTTCTCAGGATGGTATCAGTGACAGTTGGAAGCCATCATGCAGTAAGGCTCTAACACAGACCATTAAACAAAAATTGCTCTGTAAGCCACAATGCTGCTGTGGCTTAAAGATCTCTTGGTAACATAACTACTCTGTAAAATCACAGGGAAAAATCCAGGCCTTTTAGAATTTTCTTGGGATCTAGTGCCCAAATGAATTACTTTTGTTTTATAGGTAATATGTGAAACAAAGTAATAAACCTAAGACACTGAAATAAACATTTAAAAAACCTCAACATGCTAATAATTTGGTCTATTTCACTGTTATTTCCAGAAGCAAAGAGGTCCAACAAAGTAAAACTTTTACTTAGGAAGTTTAATTTGTACCTAAAACAGAGAAGAAAATACAACATAATGGCTGATTTACTATAAACTTTAAGACATCCATAATTTCAAAAATACACTTTATCATTATAGTAACATACCAAACCAGAACGTAGAACCTAATGATGGGCCTCAGATAACCAAATTTAACAAAGCTCTCAGGATTTAAGAAAAATGATGAATATCTCTTTTCCCAATATTTAAACAGCTATCAAACTTACTTAGCTTATCAAAATTTATTCAGCTGAAATGAACTTGAATCAATGTCCAAAATGCAGATTATTCAGACTGACAAGGAATAATTAATTAGTAAGTTATCTCTTGTCCATTATGTTAGAGGAATAATCAAGTCTTCAAAATTAAAGTACCTATAAATAAAAAGTGCTGTAACACAGTCTATAATGCTAACCCCCTTTGTTTTTTTTTATCATATCTACTTAATTGATCTAAGATATCACTGGCTATAACATATACCACTAGGAAAGAAAACTGCCAACTAAACTCTACCATGCCATCAATTCTTAGATGTTCTCCCATGTTAACATTTGAAGAGTGTGCCTTTGAATCAATGATCCACAGAGAAACTAGAGATCTGTTCTCACAGCTGGATATGCAGGCTTAGGCACCTGCATGACTCTGTAAGTACTAATATTTAATTCTCCTGGTCTCATATGATAGATACCTTTTCAAGATATCTTCTAAGGCTAGTTACTAAAACACTCCTGTTGATCCCTAGACTACAAAAACTCATGAACTTCCTGCCTTCTTTATGTGAGTTAAACACAGAAAGTGTTAAATAGGCTGCATTTCTTTCTTAATGGCATATTTAAAAACTGGTGCAACTTATAAACGATGGCATCTTGGATTCAATTAAAAAGCATATGCCCCCGCTCATCCTTTTCTACTTCATTTTCTTCTCTGGTCCCCTAGACTCTAGTGTCCCCTAAATGTTACAGGTTCCTCCTACCCATAATTCCAACTCATCTCATACGCAGCCTCTCAGCTGAGGGTACAACTTTACTCCTAGCCTGGCAACAGATTTTGTTCTCAGGCTTCTTCCTACCTGCAATGCCTAGCATGTCAAAGATGATGCTCAAAGCTGAGGGGATCAAGTTAGGTATGGACTCAACCATAAAAAAACTGGATGGGATGGCTTAACAGAACTGGAATGAGAGTCACAAGAGATTTCAAGCCAAGATCCATTTGCATTCACCTCCCTAACTTTAGGTTAAACTCCTCCTATTATAAGGATTTACCCTCAGGAAAAGAGAGAAAACAGAAAACAGAGAAAGCAGCACACGGGGAACTGTGCCAACTGCCCTGGCTACCCACAGACAGCAGGGAAACACCAAATCCCTGTCCCACAAAGAACAGTCTCGTGCAAATGGCCTGGAGGACAAGTGTTTTATTTCTAATCCCAACTAATGTAACGTAGTAACTCATATTTTAGAAAATGCAAATTTAACAATGTGCATATATATATTTCTGAACTGTAATAATGTAGGCTTTAGGCAAAAAAACTGCAAATATAATTTTTAAATCTCACTATATTTTAGATCTAATTACATCACTGAACGATTTCCCATTTCAGATTCTATGACAAAAAAATGAAATATATGAGTAAAATCAGATGTAATTAAAATAATTAGAATTGGTTCATATTAATTATAACAAAATACTTCTTCAGAAAAATTCAACTGTTAAACAAAGGTTTACAACTGTATTCTTCAGAACTTACCTCTTCAGAGGTAAGTTGAAGGATCTCATAAAATAATAAAGCATTTTGTGCCACACAATGAAGATTTAAATTAAGAAACATAATTTTAACTATTTTATATATCAGTACTCCATCCAAACTTTTGTAGGGGATGGTTTAGTTTATCTGCTTGGAAGAAAGTCTCAAAATCATTATATTTAAAGATACTTTGATGACACTTTAACAAGGCCTATAAACAAAGACCAGAAACATCTAATTTCTCTTCTTACCCTCCCCTAACCTTTAGTTTAAAAAAAAAAAAACTGTTAAAAGCTAAGGTTTTTTAATTTTTTATATATTCTTTAAAAACGAAGTTTAAATAAATAAACTTTTCAAATGACAATCCAGGACAGCGTGTGACCGGACTCCTAGAGGTGATCATGGCAGTAATGAGGTTCATTTTAAGAGTCTGTGAAGTAAAATTAAATCAGATTCTAAGTTGGTGCTCCACGTCACCATGCTCTGAATATAATTCCTAAATAATTTACTTAAAGTAGCAGATCTGAACTTGACAGATCTCATTCATCTGATTTATCAATGGACTCTTTCTAATGGGAACATATTAGAGATGTGGACTGCCTGAGACAAGGTGTTCAGGGAACTTACAACACTATTAGCTTTTAGAATGCTGTAAGGTGGAATTATGCATGATATCATGATGGGCCTAACTACTTTTAAGTTATCCTTAAAAACTATATTAAATTTGTTTCTAAATTCCATTAGACATCAACAAATCAAGAACATGAATTTCAAAGTAAAAAACTACAGAGGACTTTATAAATACCTTGTCATTTAAAATTTAAATGAAATTTCACATACTAGTTCAATTTACTTTTGAATATAGTAAATGTCCAAACTATAAATTCTGCTTATAAATTGGCCTGTTAGAACTCTAAACACATTTCACATTGAAACACTTAGCGCATACACTGCCAAATCAGAGCATGAATCTTTAATGTAAGTAAAGCAACATATTTGTGTAATTAAAAATTGTATGTTGCAATGTGACCAATTAACAGATCAAACAAAATAATAGTATAAGTTTATCTTCAATGTGGGCTTGAGAAAAAGCAGGTATAACTGTTAGATGAAATTACATACCCCAGGAAGCCTCAAGTAACCCAACTGTCCAGTACAGGATGGCAGATACCCACAACCTGCTACCCTTCTACCTCCTTCTCATCAAGGACAGGGCTTAAACAAAACAAAACAAAACAAAACAGAAAAAGGGCTCCTACAACACTCCAATCTCAAAATTTGAAACCCCACACAGCCAAGAAAGACTATGGACTTCAGCTTAAAGGTACCTTCTCTTCTTTTCCACTCAAATGTTCCAAATGATAATGAATGACCAAAAAAAAATGGTAGTAAACCAAAAGGACCAACAAGGGAAAGGAGACATAAGCAAACAAGAAAACAACAAATATTTTGAAAGCAAAAAGCAAACGGGAAAGTGGTAACTTAGCAGTATGGATGAAGTGATGACATGAGTGCTATGGAGTGGGCACACTGATGAGAAGAACTTATACACCCCACAGAACCTTTAGAAGACTCAATACTGATAGGTGACAGATGTTGAAGAATGTGGGGGTAAGGCCCTGAGCTAAAAACTGGGATAGTGACAGAGAGTATAAAGAACACTCCCACGGACCAGGCCGAGAGAAGAACCCTATAAACTGGAACACTGGAGCAGAAGGATGGAAGGCGGCAGAAGAAAGGTTTCTAGAAAAAAAGGGGGAGGGAGGAGGATTCAAAAATTGTGAAACATTTAAGTGTTTGGAAAATCTATTGATGGGTGTTTGAAGAATATGGAAAAAATTCACAATGCATACATAAACAAAGCAAATGAAAACACAAGGAAATTAGTAATTCCAGGAAAAATGAAAAGTTATAAAAGAAATGAAACATAACCTTGTATACTGCTTGGCTGGAGAGAATAGACGTATATTCATAATAATAAACAATGAGTACTGATTTAACAAAAAATGTAATCATATAGGAAGGAGGACAGGGAGAGGTTACACAGAAATGGGGCCCAGGTGTTGGTCAGAGTCCTAGTCCTCAACTACTGTAAAAGGAGAAGACTATATAAAGACTATATAAAGAATAAGCACAGTGTTCTGAACTGTCATAGTAAATACTACCTTAAAGGTGTAAAGTAGATGCTTTAAGGAGAGGAGGTAGGAGGGGCACTGCTCTTTCTCCTTCTAAGTCTGGGCACTATTAGATTAGCTGAGAATTTATTACTTGGATGAAAACAAACCTTTAGTAAAGATTGAGGATTTCCTGGTACATCCTCCAAGGGCATCAGAAAAGGTAAGAAAAGGTTAACTGTTCTTTATGACACCAAATTATACTTCCAAACATTTCTTTACTGTAGAGTTAGAGGTGAGGGCGACTAAACCTTCAGGTTACACAGGATGTGTAAGTGTGTGAGTGTATTAACTAACAAAAGAGAGATAGACAAACTGCCTATATTGGAACTGACCCGAGTTTAAAATATGCGGCTTCTGGTAGCAATTTTAGAACAAAGTAATTCTGACCAGTGGTCCCACTGAGGACAAATAGAAAAGCTGGTGAAGTATAATAAAAACACATCTGCTCAAAGGCAGAGAATGCTTATAAGATGATGAAGAATTAGCAGCTCAAGTTCTGGGAGAAGATGGGAATTCAGACAGATAAGCCTGTGGTTCATCTTTGAGTCACCTTAGTTCTTGATATTACATTAAGGAAATCTCAGAATTCTAGTGACTCCAAGCAGTTGGCAGAGGAGAGAAAAACTGAAGATTAATATCCTTAAAGGGAGAAAAAAGGCAAAAGAAGAAAAGGCACCAGTAGCGTGGGGTCAGACAATCACCCTAAGACAGGTCTTCAGCAGTATTTTGTCTGGGACAGTTTGCTTACTGGCCAGAGTTCTTCATAGAGGGGCATTTTGGTAATTTGTAACTACATTGTTTAATGCAAACTTCTGAAAAGTAGGTTGTAGTCAACACTTGCAATTCTACACATTAAATCCACCTTCATTTTGTTCTAAAAAGAGTAAGGCAATTTTAACTCACTTTTCCAATTCCATTTTTCTTATCTGTGACTTATTGCTGCAATTGTTACATGGACCAAAATGGGCAGCATTAAGTGGGTGCCACTCAGGGATGACATTTGTAAAAGTGACCAGATTCTTCATATGTCTGCAAAAAAAAGAAGACATAACTTAAGTTCATTTACATCAATTTAAACCAATGCCTAAACCTTGGTTTGTTTATTCATACTTTCCTATTCCCACCATGTAATAAATACGCCACTGTTCCTTCCAAACCATAGTAAAGCTCTCTGTGAAGGCTCTTCACCATAATTATGTATATTTTTTCAGTTGTGAGATGAAGAAAATGTTCAAACCAGGATTTCTCAAGAGCAATACCACTGACATTTTGCACTGGGTAATTCTTTGCCGTGAGGCATTTGTCCTGTGCACTGAGAATGTTTAGCATCATCCCTGGCCTCTACCCACTAGATGCCACTAACAGCTCCAAATGTAGCAACCATTAGCTCCAAACACTGCTAAATGTCCCCTGAGGTGCAAAACAGCCCCTAGTTGAGAACCACTATTTCCAAATTTATTAAGAGCTCACCCCTTACTTACAAAATTCACAATCTGGCTATCCATATTGACAACCAAAAACGAAAAAAGGCATTTCCAAATATATAATCAGGAATACATACAACTCAATTTTCTTGATCTTTAAAAAATTAGAATACCAGTTGTGAAATAATTTTGTTTTCACAGGTTACAGAAGTTCTAAATTTGCACTTTAGCCTAAATACGTGACAGCAACAGACACCTAAAAAGATGATATTTAAAGATGTACACTAGGGGCGCCTGGGTGGCTCAGTCGTTAAGCGTCTGCCTTCAGCTCAGGTCATGAGCTCAGGGTCCTGGGATCAAGCCCCACATCGGGCTCCCTGCTCAGCAGGAGGCCTGCTTCTCCCTCTGCCTGCCGCTCCCCCTGCTTGTGTTTCCTCTCTCACTATAGCTCTCTCTGTCAAATAAATAAATAAAATCTTTAAATAAAGACGTACACTATATCTCAACTGGATTCACTTTAATAAAAATACCTTTAAAAGAGCAATTAATTACCTAAAAAACACTAGTTTTTTTTTTGTAAACAAATACTGTTCAATCAAGGTGAGATAAGCAGAGGCTGTTACAAATATACCAGTTCTCAGGGAAGCTAACATTTTAAAAGCAAAGCGGCGTAAAGTTATCACTAAAATTGAATGACTTATTTCTACTAAATTCTTGCTTCTCACAGACGACTGCTGAGTAAAGGCTCCTGTATTTTAGGCTATAAAAAGGAGTCTGTCTCAGCAAATAAATGTTAATGCTCCACATGACAGCAAACATTTTTGAGCACTTACTATGTGCAAAAGCAGGGTGCTGTGCTAAGCACTCATCTCCCAAACAACCCTAAGTGGCAGGTACCATTCTTCTCCCCATCTTACAGATGAGGAAAGTGAAATACAGAGCACATATCAGATGATAAATGATAGACCTGAGATTTGAATACAGGGAGTCTGACTCCAAAAACCATGTTTTTAAACTGCCTCCAAAATATACTTTGTAAAGCAAGTAAAAGATCTTAAACTGGCCCTAAAAACAGCAGCACAAAACCATGAGTTTGCTGGATATTCTCCCATCAGATTTAGTGGAAATGTTTTAAACTATGATATATACTAAGATGTATTTAATGAAATGCCACTTCATTTTAGCTTTTCCTCTATAACTACTTATTTTTAGAACAAAGGAATTAAAAAAAACAAAAAACAGCAAACCCAAATGCCAGTGGCTTCTTTCCCTTGAACCCTCAGAGTTTTTTATATACACCTCCAAAATGCACTTAACATTTTGCATTCAAAGTAACTTAAGGCATCCAACAGATCAAAAATAATTACTAAGTCACTGGCCCTCAATTATGTGTTTATATGTTATCTCCCTAACTAGTCTGAATTTGGCCAGGATAAAGATTATTTTTCTGTTAAGTTCCTGGCACATAAAATATACTCAATGAAAAGCTGTCAAACAACTCAGATGTGGATTTTGGAAAAGCTGTAATTAAGCTGATTTTAATCATCAAGCTTGTTTATATTATTTAAAATCCAGGTGGTGATTTAAGGAGTATACCACAGTGAGCAGGAAAGTCTGAGGGCAGGAAACCTAAGCTTGAATTTTGTCACTTAGTAGTGTGTCACCTTGGGCCTTGCCTGCCTATTTAACCCCTTTCAAGGTTCACTTTCCACATTTGTCAAATGAGGAGAATATCAGATTAATTTATATAAATCAATGATAGAAGACCAGGAAATACTCGTTCTTATACTCATAGAAAATTATTTAAGTCCTAGATGAGAGTGAAATGCTTATTCTTACTCTGTTCTAATACTTTTGAGTTAACTGGTTAAAAAAAAGTTTTCTGGTTCTGTTGCTTGTATTCCCTAGAACATTCTCTCAGACTTGACTCTCCTTGACTCACCCCTACATACCAAAAATAACCTCAATTTAGATAATGAATATCTAAGCAATAGTTTTCTCTCACATTTTTATTTAATAATTTTAAGAAACTCCAAATTTTCTAATTTGACAGTAGGTAAGAAAAGAGGGAAGGATTGATCTCTATTATAGTGATTTGAATAAATGACCAACAGAACCAGTTTGTAATCTTTTTAATTGCCAGCCAGCAACTTTCTGTGTGATGAAAACTTTCTGACTCCTCTTCCAAAATCTACTCTCTCTATTATGGGGTCAGTGTAAGGAAGCAAAAGAAATCCACTGCTGCTTTCTCCTCCATGGTTCTTCCCAAGTCCCAATCTCAGGACATAAAATGATAGTGTGTCAATCACGACCCCTCTAATCCTCACCTAAGGGCATCAGGGAAGTAGAAAGTAGGCTGAGGCAGCTCATTATGCAAGAGGAGTCTGGCGTGGCTGGTCTTTCATGGAGGAATGGGAGAGCCTAAGTTACCTCTCAGAACCGCTGCCAGCCTCTGGGAGCCTCAAATCATAAAAACAAAACCAAACAAAAACCCTAGTTGCTAACAGAGGAATAAACAAAACACGTATCATTTCAAGGAATTCTAAGAAATATTCTTACTCAGCAGGGAATCCAGAGGGGGAGCTGTGAGGGGAATATACTACTCTTCCCATTTGTCTCCCCTTCCACTGAAGAACTTCTTAAGAAAACTCCTACTAATTAACAATCCAGCAAACCATGGTTTTTTATTCTTCCAGTTTAAAAAAGCAAGCAAACTGTAGTTTGTGGAGCTCAAATTTTTCCTTTTAATCTTAACAGTGGGGAGACTTCAAGATATGGTGGGAAATTTTACTGAGCACAGAAGGAACGAGGGAGAGAGCAGTACAAATGGAAGCAAGTTTTATTCAAATTTTATTATTTGGAACCATTTTCAATAAAATACGTCCATTTTTAAAAAAGAGAAAAACTAACCTATTTTGATACTTGTGTCCGCACTGTGAACATTCAAAGTTCCAAGAGAAAGAATACATGAAGAGATTTTCAATGAGGGGTTCCATTTTTAAGAGCAGGGGAAGTGCAAACACGGGGCTTTCCATATCACCTTCAAAAAGAAAAGGGAAAATCATTGCTCATAATTAACTGAAAAAAGTGAATAAAAATTATTAACTTACCTTTTGTCACTACATTCACAGTACAAATATATGTGAAAATATATGAATATAGGACAGTTAAGTTATTCACAGTTGGGCAAGGGGAAGTGTTTAAGAATCTTTTTTTCCTCTTAGAGAGAGAGTGCAAGCACATGGAGGGGAGGGGCAGAGGGAGAGGGAGAGAGGGAATCTCAAGCAGACTCCCCGCTTAGCAGGAAGCCTAATGCATGGCTTGATCACAACCCTGAGATCATGACCTGAGCTGAAATCAAGAGTCATATGCTTAACCAACTGAGCCACCCAGGCTACGGGAAGTTTTTAAAGCATTTTTCTAAAAATGTCTATCATAGGAAAGATTTAATTACCACTTCAGTCCCTGTCTTTCATTTTTCTTGGTGGACACTTATGGAAATGTTTTAAGGACAAAAGACCCATACTATCTCCCTCATATCTTTTTTAGCTTTTCTCTGGGGAAAAAAAAAAAATCCTCAGAGCTATAATAGCCCTAGGGTATAAAACAAAATTATAATATAGCATTATAAAAATTTTAATAAAGTATTATAAAAACAAAATAAAAATATGTAAACAGTTCACCACAAATACCAAAAATGATATATCCATTTTAACACTGTAGAATAATGTCAGAGGTGGACAAAACCATTAAAAAGCCATTTCTAGTCCAACTCTCTTGTTCTCATGTGTGGAGAGGACATGACACACAGGGTTAAAGGGCCAGCCTCAAATCTCCCCACTCCTCATCCACCACTCTTCTTAAAATCTTTTAGTCTCATCTTTTAACAATTAAAATTAGGGGTGCCTGGGTGGCTCCGTTGGTTGAGCGTTGGCTCTTGATTTCGGTTCAGGCCATGATCTTAGGGTGTGAAACTGAGCCCCTTATTGGGCTCCGAGCTCAGCAGGGAGTCTGCTTGAGATCCTCTCACTCTCCCTCTGCAACCCCCACCGCTTGTTCTCACTCTCTCTCTCTCAAATAAATAAATCTCTAAAAAAACCAATTAAAATTAAACTTCAATGACTTTAAGACTAGAGAAGATCTGATTCCTGGTGTCATTAAAACAAAAACTGCATAGTGAATCCAGTCTTCCAGTTTTTGGGATCAACAGGCAAATTAAATAGGAGGATTTACATTCTCCTCTTACACTTGTTCTCCAATTGGAAGTTTCTTACCTTCCTGCCCTCAGGGGAGCTGAGATGCTGCCAAAGAATTGCAGTCCTTCCCTCCCCTGCCTCCCCAGGACAGTCTCACTTCCATGGTCCAGTTCTCCCCCTAGCCTGGAGCGACAGTAGCCTGGAACTAGGCCAGGAGGAGTCACCTTGGCACGACCCAAAGGCAGAGCAGGAGGTGTTACTGCCTAAACACGCTCTATAAATACCAGTAGTTACAAAGGCTATTTTAACAGTCACCTTTGTGGTATAGTCTCACCACTACTTTTGTACAAAAATAAAAATCAAAATAAAATATTTTATATAAATAGAAATAAATACCAATCAGTCTCCTAAACAGGAACACACATAGCATCACCCCGCATCTAAACAGTACATAGTACAGCAGGAGTTTCTAACAGTTACTAGCATTTAAATCTTACTCTACTAAATATTAATCGAAAAGTAAATAATTTACACTTCATAATGACAAGATAGAATCTTCAGGTCTAAAAATACATAAAGTTCTCAATGAATCAAAATATCATGAAAGAAAAAAAATATCAAAGAGAGCTCAAAACACACTGTTAAATAAGTTATAGGTGTACAGATCATTTTAGGGAATTTATATAGCTCCTAATTGATCTTAATTATTTTCCTTTGTTTACAAATTTTATGGGTATTAAGCATAAAGCATCCACTAGAGAACATATAATACCAATTAATTCCAATTTTTATAACCTCCTGCTGAAATTAGTTAAGTGGTTTCTTTGCCTCTAGTATCTTCACCCCAACGCCTATCCAACTACCTAGTTTGCATATTTCCCTAAAATACCATCATTTGCCACGATACAAATCTTTCAGTGACTCTTTGCTGTCCAGTCAAGTTTTCTCTTCTGTTAATTGCTCGTTAATGTTTTCTGGCCACTTTTCTATCAGGCTGTCCTTTTTTTAAACTGATGTACAGAATTCTTCACAAGATAGCCAGGATATTACTGCTTTGTTCTCGATCTTTGCCCAGAGGTTTCAAACTTCAATGTGATCATATCTACCACTATTTTATGTACCTTATTTAAAAAATTCTTCTGGTAAAATATTCACCCATATTTTTTCCCTAAGTTCTATAATTCTGCCTTTCCATGTTTAGGTCTTTAAATAGGCTGAAGTTACTTCTGATTACAGTGTCGAGTAGGGATCCAATTTCCTCCGTCTCAGGAACCAGCTGTCCCAGCACCATTTACTAGACAGCCTTTTTTTCCCCCACTTACCTGCATCACCATCTCTGTCACACAGTATGACGTAAGCAAAAGGGGAGGGTTTTCATCTGGACTCTCTATTCTGTTCTACTGGTCTGTGTATCCTTACACTGGTACACTTATCTCAAAGACTAAATTACTCTTAAAATTACATAAATAAGTACAAACAACAATATTAGCTTTTTCCTTTAAAAAATTAGACATTAGAGAGAAAGAAAAAACTAAATTGAAGAGAGCAGTTACCTTTGTGGGGAGGTAGAAGTGAATTAGAGTACAAAGGGGGCTTCACGTGTATTTGTAATATTTTATTTCTTAAACTGCAGGGAGGGGGAACAGAAACGATGGTTTATAATGTATTTTTTAAAAACAATAATCAAAATGATACAATGACTGATCTTAAAAATTTAACCAACACTCAGGGTCAGTACAGATTCTCTTTCTCTTTCTTTAGTACTTGAAAGTACACATTAACATTCAGAATAAAGACACACACATTGTAGGATTTTTAAAATGCTCTCCAAAGCAAAGATTAGATTTCACTAGTAAGATCTTAAGCTCCAACATAGCACCTATTACTGCTGAATGAGTAGTATGAACACAAACAAGAGAGGAATTCTATTGTATTAGAAGAGCTGTATGCTTGCCCAATTGCTATGATTGCACAAAATAATAATTTAAAAATTCCTTCTCTGTTACATAGAAAACCAGGCCCAAGGCAGCAGTGGAACAAGATGCAACCTTGTTCCAGATATAATTATCAGGGCTAAGAGGAGTGCTGATTCAGACTGGGGGAGAAACCACTCTTTAATTCAAATGGGAACTGGAGCAGGGACCCTGAATAAAACATCTCAGGTCACTCCAGGAGGGAAAGGACACCTGCAAAATGCACTACGGGAGCCCCTCAGTCTATACTCTGGTAATCTTACGGTAAAGCCTCCTTTGAAATGAGTATCCACCCAACAGATCAGTGGTTTGGGGTAAGAACAGGGGCTGAAGGAGCCTGAAGAAAACTTTTAGGGTGACAGAACTGTTCTCTATCTTGATTATGGTAATGGTTATACACTGTATACACTTAAAAAGGGTTTCACTATTACAGAAATTATACTTTGTTAAAAAGGAAAAAAAAATATTCATCCCATCTGAGATCCTACCTGATGATAAATTAGAATAGTCCTTTAGACCTAAAGGAAACAATGCCAAAGATTTGGCATATGGAAATTCAGTTTATTATTTTAAGAACAGAGTAAACATGTACGTAGGAGTTCATGGAAAACAAAATAATAAAACTAGGGAACAGCACAGTGGGACAAAGATACTACCAGGCAAAAAAGACATTGCTTCCAGATACAGTATCTGAGTCTGATGAAATAAATTTTCTGAGAGAAAAATTTGAAGGCATTGATATTTTACATAATTCAATGTGGATATTTAATAGGGGTATCATATATTCTTTACTACAACACAATATTAACAGAAGAGTCACTACAACAATAAAGAGAAAGAAAACAAAAAGACACTACCCTTGAAAAAAAAAAAAAATCACCAATGACTCTCTTTTGCAACACTAAACAATTTTTCGAAAGCCCCAGGATTCTAGCACCCTAGCTCTACTCTGCTCCAAGGCTAAAAGCCAAATCATAGAGAACAAAGCAGGTCTCATTCTTCTGCCCTTTTTAAAAGTAAGCAAAGCTTTCCCAAAAGTATACTTCTCCTCATATTTTATTGATGAAAATTGTACCATATGTCTATTCCTAAACCAATCACTGGCAAGGGAAGTCCGATTACTATGGCTGGTTTAGATTAGAGATTCTCAACCCTGTTCATCCTTAAAAATCACACAGGGGCTTCTAAAAATTGCTGATACCTGAGCTCCATCCCTGAGATTCTTATTTAATAGACCCCAAGCATTTTTCAATTCCCTAGGTGCTTTTAACGTACAGTCAAGGTTGAAGACACTGAATTAGTCTACTGGGGGAAGTATTGGAAAAGCAACCAACGGTGTCAATCCCTGAGTATCCACCTGGTTCTGAAAAATGTATCCACTTTTAAGGGGTGGAACACAAACCTATATATTTATATGTAACAACAACTCTGCCCACCAATGATTTAAACAACGGTAGGCTCCTAAAGGAAACTACACAGATTCTCTCTCCCAAGAATCGAATCACCCAAAATAATAAAATAGTATTATGTTTTCTTATGATGTTAAGTATTTCTTTATGGTAAATGAGTAATACAGTTAAATAATACAAATTACTTACCTAATGTGCATCTAAGCTGAGGTTGAAGCCTAATGAAAATTTCATCTCTGACTTCATTCAGACAGGTCTCTATCTTTGCAAATATTTCTGAAGTAAGTTTTTTACAATCTCCATCTAAAAATGAAACATAGATTATCAATTTCTTATCAATCTCTATCTTTCCACAGAAAATTAAGACATTACCAAGAATGAAAGTTCATCAGAGTCAATAAATTTAGCAGAGACAAAATGGAAAAGACAAAATTTCCTTAATTCTTATTCCTCTCTCTGTGCCATATATTGCCCTAATATTCCCTCAGCCCAGTATCATTAGTTCCGACTGCATGAGCCAACATCATTGTGTTTGAGTAAATCTCAGTAAAAGCCTTTCTCATCCAAATAATCACAGGCCTAGCGAGAGATCTATGCTTTCAGATATTCTGCCTATCTCTGAAACAGCTGAAGCTATGTCTTTACATGTGATTATTACTCATGCTAGAGACAACATCTACTCATTTATTTCTTTGTATAACTTTTATTACTTCACACGAATTTGCTTCATTAAAAACTTTGCAGGTTAGTTATTACACACCAACTGAATCACGGTTTTATTAACCATTCACCTAGTGCTGGACAATTGTTTTTTTCACTATTATAAATACTACCATGATAAACATCTTTTGGGCACATACCTACCCATGTTTTTGTTCATTTCTTTAGGGTTAAAGTACTCAGAATTATTGTGTCAGAAAACCAGCCCCCATATGCATCTCACTCTAGTTATTAAGCTACAAAAGATTTCACCAAAAAAAAAAAAAAAGATTTCACCAAAATCTCTTATAATTCATATAGCCTGATCATGCTGTTGATATGTTTTACTAGAAAAATATCTGGATTCTCCTATAATATGAAGTAAGCATTAGCCAGAATTTTTATTTGACCATGCCAAAAAAAAAGAGAAAACTTAAAATTCAAAGTCAACTTAAATGCAATTATAACCATATTATAAAAACTGTAATTATTCTGTAAAAAATTAATATGATTGAATATATAGTATGGGTGAAATAAAGAGAATTAAGAGTACACTTACTTAGTAACGTATAGAACTGCTGAATCATTTCATTGTACACCCAAAACTAATATAACACTGTATGTTAATTATGGCTCAAAAAAAAAAAAAACCCACAAAAAATAAAGTGGCTATGCTTTATTAAAAAATTAATATAATTAAAATTAATTCAACATTCAAGTCAAAATTTGAACAAGAAATACACTCTTCTGTAATAATCAATTGAACTGTCACCTAACTCAGTATTGGGTTCCCATAATTATATAGAACAGGAATACAGAGAAGGAAAGGCAAAACAAAAATACTTATAAAAAACTGAATTTTAGGGGCACCTGGGTGGCTCAGTCGTTGGGTGTCTGCCTTCAGCTCGGGTCGTGATCCCAGGGTCCTGGGATCAAGCCCCGCATCGGGCTCCCTGCTCAGCGGGGGGCCTGCTTCTCCCTCTCCCACTCCCCCTGCTTGTGTTTCCTCTCTCATTGTGTCTCTCTCTGTCAAATAAATAAAATCTTTAAGAAAAACAAAAAACAAAACAAAACTGAATTTTAGGGGCACCTGGGTGGCTCAGTCGTTGTGTCTGCCTTCCGCTCAGGTCATGGTCCCAGGGTCCTGGGATCGAGCCCTGCATCAGGCTCCCTGCTCGGCAGGAAGCCTGCTTCTCCCTCTCCCACTCCCCCTGCTTGTTCCCTCTCTTGCTGTCTCTCCCTGTCAAATAAATAATATCTTAAAAAAAACAAAAAAAAACAAAACTGAATTTTAAAACTTGCAAAAAATTCAATCTTGAAGAAACTCAAGTTGAAACAATTATTTCTCATCTAACAAAATTGTAACTTTTAAAATGTTTATACTCAAAGGTGATCTGAGTACTCTGGGATGCTTTCTTTTACATATGAAAATGGAATTACATGTTTATATAACCCTTTTGGAAAGCCATTCAGAAAGACTCTTTATATTCAAATTTTAATATCCCTTCTAGGATATAATCGGCAATGGATGGATTCAAAGGATATATGGATTCTATGTCATGGTGTTTATTCATAATTGCAAATAATAATAAGCAGCCTGAATGGTCAACAATGGGGAAAAATATATAAGATTTATATAAAAGATTGCATGACCAAAGACAAGTTGAATAAAGGTGAGGATTCTTATACTCCCAGACAGCAATACCTAAATAACCCTGGTAATTAAAATAGTGTGGTACTGACACTGGGACAGATAAAGTAACCAAGAAAACAAAAACTGAGAGTTAAGGAACAGCTGCCCACATATATGGAAGGCTATATAACAAAGGTGGCCTGGCAGATCAGTTGAGAAAAATGTGGAGCTAGGAGCTAGGAAAAACTGGTTAGGCAATAGGGGAAAAAGGGGATGACTATCACACACAAAAATTAACTTCAGCTGAATTAAAATTCATTGTCAACAACAAAACTTTGACTTTTCAGTGAAAATATAGGTGAATGACTTTCTAATCTTGGAAAGATTCCTTTTAAATGTCAGAAGTATTACTAGCTACAAGAGGAAAGATTAACAATTTCTGCGCATCAAAAGATATCTTTAAAAAAGTAAATACACAAGATACAAACTGGGAGATTTAGCAACACATATCTGACATAAAGATAGCAACAAAGACATACAGAAATTCAAACAAGTACATGGCAATAGAGCAAATAACAGTAAGACACAGACATTTCACAAAAGAGGAAACATATGATCAATTTTACACTTGAAGAGCTGTCCAACCTCTTTAAAATTTGAGAAAGGCAGAGAGGTGAGTGGCGGATGGGTTAAATAGGTGAGGGAACTAGGGAGTGCACTTGTGAGGAGTACTAGGTGATGTATGGAACTGCTGCATCACTGTACTGTATACACCTGAAACTAATATAACTGTGTTAACTGAATTAAAATAAAAACTTAAATAAAATAAAATTTGGGAAAGGCAAATCAAGACCATAAACCATCTTACATCATTCAAATAGCAAAATTCTCCAAGTGTGAAAATGACCAAGGGAGAATATATGGATCAGGGCTCTCTTACACAATGCTAATGGGAGTATTGATTGGTACAACCAGTTTGGAAAACAATTTGCCATTATCTTGTAAATCTGAACTTAGAGCCTATGATTTAAGATTTTATTTATTTGAGAGAGAGAGAGAGCCATGCACACATAAGAGGGGGAAGAGGGAGAGAGAAAATCTCAAGCAGACTCTGCGCAGAGTATGGACCCCAACACAGAGCTTTGATCCCATGACCCTGAGACCATAACCTGAGCTGAAATCAAGTTGACTTTTCAGTGAAAATATAGGTGAATGACTTTCTAATCTTGGAAAAGATTAACCAACTGAACCACCCAGGTGCCCCAGAGTCTATGATTTGATCCCATTCCTATGGTATACCCAAGAGAAACTCTACTTGAGCCCAAGAATAGTCAGAGCAGCACTATTTATAATGGCAAAAAACAACTCAATGACAGGTAAATGAATAAATATACTGATATATTTACACAATGGACATCTATAGCAATGAAAAATAATGAACCACCAATACAAGCAGCTTCACAGATAAATCTTTATAAAAAGAAAATACAAAGGGGCACCTGGGTGGCTCAGTCAGTTAAGCAGCTGCCTTCAGCGTCCTGGGATCAAGTCCCACAGGGAGCCTGCTTCTCCCTCTCCCTTTCCTGCTGCTCCTGCTTATACTCTCTCTCTCAAATAAATCAATCTTAAAAAAAAAAAAAGGAAAGAAAGAAAAAAGGTCCCAGAAGACTACTGTACAATATCCTTTTTATTATGTTCAAAACAAACTAAAGTAGGCAATATATTGTTTAGCAATACATATGCAAAACAAACTATTTCAAAAAAGAAACAATAAACACATTTCAGGTTAATTACTTTTGCAGGGGAGATGGAGAGTGGGATGGGAGGAACACATAAGTAGATTAAGTTATTGGAAATATTTTAATTCTTTTGGGTTGGGAGGTAGGTTCATAGGTATCCTATTTTATAAGAAAAAAATAATACATATCCCTCATTGTGAATAAAGATTTTTGGGAAATTGTGGAATAATGAGTGATTTGTAGCTGTATCTTTTCCATGTTATGAGACAAAACTGAACATTAACTTTTTTTCTTAAGATTTTATTTGTCAGAGAGAGAGAGAGAGAGGGCACAAGCAGGGGGAGTGGCAGTCAGAGGGAGAAGCAGGCTCCCTGCTGAGCAAGAAGCCCAATGGAGGGCTCGATCCTAGGACCCTGGGATCATGACCTGAGCTGATGGCAGATGCTTAACTGACTGAGCCACCCAGGCATCCCTGAACATTAACTTCTTTAAAAGTAAAAGAGAAATAAATTATTATTACCAACCTTTAATTCCATCCAACTGATTGGTGTGCAGGAGCTTATTGGCTTGATTATACTTCATAAACAACTGCCAGAACACAGAGTCCTCATTAGAGCACAGGTCAGTCACAGTGTTTTTTAACTCTTCCAAGTGCACCAATGCTGACAGAATACAATCTAACCAACAGAGAGAATTAGCGTTTTTCCATTGGACACATAAAGACTGGCAAAGCGATGTACATTTGCTCTCCAATGGCATTTCCAGTTCAGACGTGCATCCTTCATTTTGAGGAGAAATCCCTCCAGTTCCAGAAACATCAACTGTAGTAGGATATTCTTCAGCAGCCATGTCAGGATCAGCCTCCAAAATCTCATTCTGTTCCAAGGAATCAGCTGTCCTAACTGGATTCTGTGGACCACTGTGTGGTAAATCAGGTAAGTGAGATGAGGTTTCATCATATGCTTCTCCATTATGTTTGCTGTTCAAAACTTGTCCACCATCAGTAACAATATGATTTTTAGTCTTTTTGGCATTTGCTAAAAGAGGTGAATCTTTATAGTTGGTTTCCAAGAACTTTCTTTTTTGAGGCTTATTTGTAGTGTGACAATCTTCCAAATCAGGAGAAATTAAGTTATTAAGTGATTTAGAGCCCAAAGGATAGATGCACTAGAAAGAAAAAGAAAATGATAAAAACTACAAAAAATTCAAATAAGCTCAAGTTTTATAATAAAATTTCTATGTCATGAAAAATACGTATAAAATTTTAGCATCAATACAACTGTACGAATCTAAATTTAAAGGAACTAGGAATAAACAACTATTAAATAAAAATTTTGGCCCCCCAAAGCATAGTTTTCCCTAGTTAATTTGAACAATCAAGGTTTTAATCTGATCCACACTAGAGGAAGCTAAGAAGGAAAACATACATACTTTTAATAAAAAACCTAATGTTTAGTGAATTAACAAATTTCAACAATTTAAAGAAACATGCTATGATGTGTGTAATTCTTTTTGGGACAGGTACACCGCATAACATTAAAAACTGGAAAAGTATTTTCATTTTTGGGGGGAAGTATTTTCAAATAAAAAAACTGCATTAGTAATTTCTGTGTTTCTTAATTTCAAAACAATATTAATCTGAGAGCATATCAGCGTTATCAATTTTACATCCTTATTGGATCTAAGAGTCAAATTGGCCGAATTTTAACAACTTCATCAAATCTTATTACGTATTAACATAATTTCAGCCAAATATCAAAAGTGTAGACAAATCACCAAAATAACCAATTTTCCCCAAGTCTGAAACCTAGGAAGATATTTTAAAAGACAAATTCAAGAAATCTATAGACTATGTGTCCTCATTTAAAATAATGCCTTCTTCTACACAAGCCTGGTAACTGCTACCTTGGTGGCCTCTACTGAACTAAAGAACTACCCCTCCTGCTATTCATGTCCTGGCAGAGTCAGGCCTCTGCTGTACCACTCTGGGCTAAGCCATGTGACCAGCTTTGATGGGATGTTCACAAGCATGATGCATGTGGAAGCCCGATAAGCATGGGCTCATTGAGCTACTCCTTTTGGAGCCTTCCTTCTGGAACACTCCTTCTTAAAGAAGTCCCATCCATTATACTGTGAGGAGCCCAATTAGCCTCATGGAGAGACCCTCATGGAAAAGAACTGAGATCGTGGCTGACTGCCCGAGCTGAGTTTCCAGTTGGCAGCTAGCACCAACTGCCAGCTATGTGGACATTTTAGGTTTCCTAGACAACAGCAGGTGAAGTGTAAGAACCACCTGGGCAACCCACAGAATCATGAGTAATGCTAAGTCAAGCCATTAAGTTGTTTTAGTCACTAGGTTGTGAGCAACAGATACTGAAATGCACTAAATCCTCTTTTTAAGTACAGTTTCTTCTATACAAATGAACACTATACTCATAATACTGTACTTATGAAATTCTTTAGTTTAATAGGATAAGTTCTGGATTCTTCTGTTACCAACTAGTAATGCACTCACCATCAACTAACAACCTGACTCTCAACATTATACCTTGAGATTATTTCCTAAATCCTACCATTTGTCAGAAAATAGAGAACACTTTAAAACAACAATAATTTTGTATTCATAGTCATAGACCAGTATATATCCAAAAAAAAATGAAAGCAAAAAAATGAAAGACCTCAAAGAGGTATCTGCATACCCGTATTCATTACAGCATTATTCACAACAGCCTAGAGGTGAAAGCAACCCACATATCCATGAATACACAGATGGATGAAGAAAATGTGGTATACATACAATGAAATATTATTCAGCCTTAAAAAGTAAGGAAATCTGTTCACAGACTACAACATGTATAAATATTGAAGACATTATGCTAAGTAAAATAAGTTAGTCACAAAAGGACAAATACGGTATGATTCCGCTTATATGAGGTACCCAGAGGAGACAAATTCATAGAGACCAAAAGTAGAATGGTGGTTTCCAAAGCACGGGTGGAGGGGAAAAGGGGAGCTGTTATTCAGTGGGTACAGAATTTGAGTTTTTCAAGACGAGAAAGTTCAAGAGATCTGTTGCATAATAATGTGAATATACCTAACACTCCTGAACCGTACACTTAAAAATGATTAAGATGGTAAATTTCACGGGTTTTTTTAATAATTAAAAAATTTTTTAAAAACAAAAAAAATTAAAAAAATCTTTATCGATCTCAAACAGAGTCAAGATCATGGTGTCACATCCTACCAGCACCCCTACTTAATTAAAAACAATAAACAATAAAGGGCCCTGGAGCTGCAAAATTTCGTGGCCTAGATGATTTCCCCCTACATTATTTGCAAATGTCTCATCTGACTTTTCTATCTATAATTTGTGCTCCAGTCAAAGGGCCAATTTAAAATACAATTTGTCCTTGCCCCATTTTTTCTCTTTTATAAATTGTTTTCAGATTTTTATCTCTTTATACCTCGACTTTAGTATCTACTTTGTATTTATAATGAACATATGCCATTTTTGTAACTAGAAGTTTTTTAACCTGTCTTCAAAAAAAGGAAAGTCATAAAACGATAATACATAGAGTATTAATTTTTCCATCTAGCCCAACCATGCAAGAGCATTTAAAATCTAAGGCTGAAAAAATATCTAATGCTGCCTCTTTCACTGATTTTTTGAGCAGCTTAAATACATTCCCGTTTTCCTATAAAACAGAAAAAGAAAAACATTGCACATTACCTTATATTTGGAAAAGTATAAGGTATGCCAAAAACAAACTATAAAAACATTTACAAAAAAAATAATTTACATTCATTTTACAAATGAAGAAAACCAAGAAAATGAGTGTTTTCTCTGACATCTTAAGACTTAAGAGCCTTATTGGGGCGCCTGGGTGGCTCAGTCGTTAAGCGTCTGCCTTCGGCTCAGGTCATGATCCCAGGGTCCTGGGATCGAGCCCTGCATCGGGCTCCCTGCTCTGCGGGGAGCCTGCTTCTCCCTCTCCCACTCCCCCTGCTTGTGATCCCTCTCTCGCTGTGTCTCTCTCTGTCAAATAAATAAAATCTTTAAAAAAAAAAAAAAAGACTTAAGAGCCTTATAAATTTCATGTTTTTTCAAAAAAACTAAATAAATGTTCCAATAAAAGACTAATGGAATACTCAAAAAAAAAAGATAAAACTCCCTACACTTTGAAAAAACTTGAGTTTCAATTTATTAATTTGGAAGCAGAGTTTGAATCTTACTTCTTTTTTGAAATCAAGAAACTGCTGATTAAGAGGGGTTTCCCATGTGGTTCTTTGCAATTTGGCAAGTGAAAGCACAATGTTCAGTGGAGTTCAAATTTTATAATAAAAAAAAATTAACAAATTAAGAAATTGATTCAAAGGTCTTATAGACCAGGGATCAGCAAACTTTACCTGAAAAAGGCCAGATAAATATTTTAGGCTTTTTGAGCTAGTCAAGGTCTCTTTTATAACTACTTAAATCCGCCATTATAATACAAAAACAGCCATAGACAATGCAAAAATGATTGAGTATGGCTACATTCCAATAAAATTTTTCTTATGGACACTGAAATTTGAAATTCATATAATTTTCATATATTACAAAATAGTATTCTTTTCATTTTTGCCTAATCATTTAAAAACCTAACTATCGTTCTTAGCCAGTGGGTGTCATATAAAGAGTTTGCTAACTCCTGGTGTAAACCAATCTACTTCATAAAATACACTGGGCCCTTACTGAATAGAACACTTCCTAAAAATTAGATCAATAATTACTTTAAAGTTCTTTTTTCACATCTGCAAAGTATATGCTTAAAATTCTTGGTTATATTTTTCCTCATCACTTAAAAAAAAATGCTTCAAATCTAAAAATGCAAATAAAACCTCTAACTTTAATAGCTATAACCTAATGTCCTGAGGACAGGGACTTCTTTATTATGGCAGTCCATGGTTAAAGAACTCTACTGAAATACACTGTCTGGAAGAGGAGAAAAAAGTAGTTTTTTTCTAGAAAGATTTCTCTTTCCCATATTCACCACTCTACAACTGTGTTCTGAGGTAGTTAATGAGTAAACTCTCTATATAGTCTGCTGTTAGGATAAGCTGTCAAACCTCCTAACATCAAGCCTTCTCACTGTTCGATAGAGCCCACTGTCTGCTCCAGGGATAGCTCTCGAGCAATTCTGTGACACTTTCTCCTATTTTTCCCTCTCCACTGGATATAACCAGCATACAAACATGCTGTTATTTTTCCCAACTTAAAAACGTCCTCCTCCAGGTACCACCTCACATCTGTATTTCTCACTTCTTCCTCTCCAATTTTTTATCACTCACCCAAAATCTTCCTCTGCCCAATGTCTTTCTCGTCTTAGTTAACCGGCAACTCCACTCTTCCAATTATGCAAGCCAAAAATCTGGGAATCATCCTTGATTCCTCTCTCTCCTACTGTGTATCCCAATCTTTCAGCAAATCCTTTTTGGCTCTACTTTCAAAATATATAGATAATCCAACCATGTCTCATCACCTTAGCCACTATTTGCTCCCCATGGAATACTCTAATTGTCTTTCAACTAGTGTCCCCGCTTCAGGTCTTGCCCATTACATATACTTTCAACACAGGAGCCACAGTGATCTTTTTAACATGTAAATCAGATTATGTCACTCCCTGGTATGGCTCTTCATTTCAGTCACAGTAAAAGCCGAAGACTTTACAATGGCCTCTAAGGCACTACTTGGTCCAGCCTCCTCCCCATTATTTTTCTTACCCATCTTCTATTACTCTGCTTTACTTACTCAGATCCAGCTCTTCTAGTTTCCTTGCAGTAGAACAAATTTGCACAGGCAACCTCTAGTCTCTCAGGGCCTTGTATCTGCTACTCTCTGTGCCTGGAGTGCTTGTCCATCTGATAGCCATATGGCTTGTTCTTCATCTCTTTCAGGTTTTTGCTCAAATGTCACTTTCTCAATGAAGAATTCCCTTCACCACTCTGGGTCCCCGGGCTTTATTTTTCCCCACAGCACCTTTCATTACCTCACACACAAAAACTATAACTTACTTATTGATATTTTTTCCCCATCTAGAACATACCCACCTTAAAAAAAAAAAAAAAAAGACTATTTGTTTATTTGGCCGAGAGAGAGAGAGAGAGAGAGAGAGAGAGAAAGCGCATGCACAAGCAGGGGGAGTGGCAGGAAGAGGGAAAGGGAGACGCAGGCTCCCTGCAGAGCAGAGGGCCAGAGCTGGGGCTCCATCCCAGGACCCTGGGATCATGACCTAAGCTGAAGGCAGATGCTTAACCAACTGAGCCATCTGGGCGCCCCCATAACCACCTTCTTGAGGGTTAGATATTTTTTGCTTTATTCATTGTATCCTAGCCTTTGGAACACTGCCAACATCGTGACACTAAAAAAAAAAAAAAAAATTATTGAATAAATGCAAGAAGAAATTTATTTCTATTTGTAGGAATGCCAGAGATTTTCTTCAAGTTACACTCAGCCAAAGTATCTATCACCAACAGTGTGATTTAGTTTAGTATTTTGCAAACTTGGATGATCATGAGACTCATCCTTACGAGTTAAAAAATTATATAATTCTGGGTCAATTCTACTGAAATCGCATCCGGGGATGATACTCAGAAATTTTTTAAAAGTACTCCAGGTGATTCTGATGAACTGCTAGTTTACTTGGAATAAAACATATCTGAAATTAGAAGACTATATCCCAATTACAGTTCTGCAACTTTATGAAGATCTTATGTTCCTAAACCCTCTCTGATTTCTTATTCATAATGGAAATAACTACCTTGCAAAGTTTAGAGAACTAAACATGTATATGAGAGTTTCATAAATTGTCAAGTACAATAAAATGTGGAGTATTATGGAATTTAATCAGCTCCTATGTAAAAGTTGTACCACTGGGGATGTGTGGATGGCTCAGTTGGTTAAGTGACTTCAGGTCAAGTCATGATCTTGGGGTCCTGAGATATGAGTCCTGAGTAGGGCTCCCTAATCAGCAGGGAGTCTAGTTCTCCCTCTTACCCCACTCTCTTGCACGCGTGTTCTCTCTCACTCTCAAATAAGTAACTAAAATCTTTAAAAAAAAAAAAAAAAAGGTTCTACCACTGGATACACTGGATATTTAGATCCTTAAGTATATAATATTTAGAGATTAATAACTTTTCCAATAAGTTCCAAAGTTTATAAATCAAAGAGATGAAAGGATAACTACTATATTCCAACAACTAACAAGGACCCCCACAAGGTTAAAAAAAACCCATCTTGAAATGTATTTTCTCCCCTCACAAGTCTAATGATAATAAAAACAAGTATCTTCATGCAATAACTCGGGAAAAATAACAGAAAATATTTAAAACTGTATACTAGGCAGATCTAGAAACTCTGATTATGTATTAAAAATGTACAGTCTAAAAAATACAAAACGAGTACAAATTTAAACACTGAAGAAAAAAGCAAAAAGCTAAAACCTTAATACTATCTAAGATTCATACTTTACCTGCAGATCCTCACACAAAAAGATAGATTCTTGAAAACTAATTCGGTAAGTCTTTAAGGCTTTTAACTTTCCCTTCTCTCTACAAGCAGGGCAATACCCATCTGACGGGACTTTAGCTGAATCATAATTCTAAAAAAGAAATAAAGTAAATTAAAATATAGACATTCCAGACTGTATCAAATTACAAAAAGTTAAATGGAAAAGTAACCCAGAAAAAAAATACAATTTTCACCTGGAAGTGTCCTGGCTAGATATTTTAAACATGGCAAATAAAAGAAATGCATATACACTTTAAATATAGCTATTATTCCAAAAAGAATGTATTACAGTTTTAAATACTAAGTTTTAAGTGTTAAAAATAGCATCAGTTTTATTTGCAAGAAAAAAAGTAATGTCAACTACCAGGGAAAATGTATGTTCCACATTTTCTGAGAATAATAAACCACAAGGTCTATGTTTTATTTCTACTTTCACATATCAATAAAACACAGAGAGGTAAATACATTAAAATAATCTTTCGCCATTGCTGTAAGATTTCCGTGGAAGATATAAATTTTTAGAAGTTAATTGGTAAATTAAAACCAAATTTAAGTCTCATAAAAAGGAGGAAAAAAACCAACTTTGCACTGAGGCAAAAAATAAGTTCACTAACTTTTCCCAAATACCCCACCATGTGGAGTGAAGATATCCCTATATCAGTCCCTGGTCCAATCACTGGCAAACCATTTCCAATCTTCAGGGAATCCATCATTCCGAGTCATTGGCTAATTTATGTCACTTGAAACATGTCAATATCACTAAGGATTTTTCAATGAACCCTGGAAAAAAAAAAGTCAATAGACAATTAAATAAAAATCCTGTTTACTTTGAAAAAGAGCTATGCTATCTCATAAGATTATATACATCAAGTATATTTTGAAACTACATGTCCCAAGATAAACATATTCTAAAATTGTAATCTTGAAGCGAAAACAAATTACCTATATTTACTTGTAAACCTAGCAAATTTGCTGGAAGAGGGCAGATTGGCAAGAGGACCAAGTTTCAGACTCATTTGTAAGCAAATTTATTAGAACTTGTAAGAGAGATAAACTATTATTTAAATAACAAATTATATTGACCAGAGTTTAAAAACCCAAGTTTTTAGGGTCTATGCATAATCTGAAACAAGTATGTCAGCATTATACTAAGAATGTATTTTAAAGACCCCAGATCTATTGTGCCATTGCTCGACAGGGACAAAAGAACCCCATACATTTCTACTGCTTTCAACCACCAAGGTCATCAAGAGAATAATGCTATTTTTTTTTTTAATTTCCAACAATATGCTATTTTGTAATAAATGAACTGTACCAAACAAAAATATAAACACTATAATAGTACAAATTACACATGTAACAAGTTTGTTTTGAGTGTAATCCCATGGAATAGAATCACATTCAGTAAAGTCAAAATTATAAGACTGGAGCTCAGTATAAGGAAAAATTACTAAAAGTAGTTTAGGTATGGATTTAAAATATAGGGAAACCAGATACAAAAGACCTTAAAGCAGAGTAAATCACCACTTATGGGGTGTTGTAAAATAATTTCAAGCAAAAATCTTTCCCAAATCTAAGAATTTCTATAACAACCACCTCCTGGGAAACCGTGGCTTACAGCTTCACTTTAAAAACCAGTTATGCTATTCTGTTCCAGATGTATAAACTTTACACATCTTTTAAGACAAGGAATAATTTCAAAAATAAAAATGCTTCTAAGAAAAGTATAAGTGAATCTCAAATTCCTGAAGAAATATTGCTAAGGCAGGACTTCTGAACTACAGCACTATAGACATTTTGGACCAGACAATTCTTTGCTGTGAGGGCTGTCTTGCACATTGTAGGATGTTTAGCAGCATCCCTGACTTCTACCTACTAGATAGTGAGTGCCACTGGCACTCCTCGGTTGTGAGAACCAAAAAAGTCTCCAGACATTGCCAAATGACCCCTGGGAAGCAAAACTGCCCCACTCAGAACCACTGCCAAAAAGATAAAAATAAGTTTGGTGCTAACTTTTACTTCTTCAGCTCCTCACAGACAACACCAATTTATTTTTGGCTGGCTCTATTTATAATATACTTACAAAAGAGAACTATACAGGAAAGAGTCAAAATGCTTATAGTTCCAGAGTGGCTAAAAGCATGGGCTTTACAACTGCACATCTGGGTTCAGAAATTTTAACACTGGTTTGTACTAAGAATTAAATACATGTAATATGCTTAGCACCTGAACGGACAGTAAATTTTAACTACTATTCATTTGGTGCTAGTTTTATACTTCACTCTATGTAGAAAATATGCTGCACATCTTGTATTATTCTGCAGTATTCTCAAAAGAAAAACTGGTACCCTATATACCTTGAATAAGATGTTTTTGATGAAAATTTCCATCTGCCTGAGGGATCTAGAAAACTTTTTTGGCCTGTTCTCTCTCTCTCAATTATAAAAGTAAAACATAAGAAGCCTTCAAATCTGCTCTGATCCTGATCCCAGGAGCCAACATTTCAATGGGGAAAGCAGATAGGCCGGTGGTAGAAATTCTAAATATGCAAAACCCCACAAAAGAAAATTCATTTAAAAAAATACCAGAGGTGAGCTATCCAGGTCTTCCAAAATTAATTAACTTTGTCTTCTATACAAAACCCTGGGGTGATTCTCACAAGTTAATTGCCCTCAATGATCATCTTCACTGTTCTCCCTACCAACCTAACCTGCCCCTCTTTCTTGCATCTCACCTGTATTTTGGTATCTTCATCTTTCCAAACACACTAGAAAATTTGAGTGATCCTCGCAACTTTCACTTCCCACTTCTTCATGCAGTAAGTGTCACCAAATTCTGTGGACAGTTCTTTGGAAGCCTCAAATCCCCACCTCTCCAACCCGTCCCCTCTCTGTAACACTGCCGAAGTGACGCTTGTATAAAACAAGTCTCAGTCTGTCACGGCTCAGCTTAAAATCATCTATTTACACCTTACCTGAAGGTAGTACTACGACCTAAAGCTAATTGCACTTGAGACCAACCTGGTTTTCCAATCTTACCCTCCTCTACTCCACTTCACCCTCAGCACCTTTCTTCTGACGCCCTCTTTTCAGTACTTCTGTGAGTCACTGATATTCCCGGTCCCCGAATGTGAATTACTTAGCCCCGTATGAACGCAGTTACAGCACAATGAATGTGTAAAGGTTGCCCTGGGAATGACGAAAGATATGCAGTTAAGCTTGTTTCACAGTCCCGTGTGCACAGGGGGGAAACCCAGAGAACGAGCTGCTCCGAGAAGAGCCTTAAACTTGAGTTTGCCCCCCAAGACCAAGCGGGCTCAGCACATAAATTGTCAAAGATAAGGCCACAGCGGACTTAAAGCCGAGGAATGGGGTCGGCTTTGGGCGCCCGGCCCTTCCTGGTACCAAACCCAGCCCTCCAGAATCAGAGACGCACAGGACCAAGACATCTGTTTCTAAAACCAACCTTGGAAAGCCGAGGAGGAGCAGGGTTCCATTAACCCTCCCCATCTCCACGCTCTTCGGAAGAGCGAAAAACAACTCTGGTTTCTCTTCAGCATTTACCTCTCTGAGCCAAAACGAATCAGTAACTCTATTTCTATACCTCAATCACCAACCCTCCCACCCGAGTCCAGTCCCAGCCCCTTTCCTCTCCCAGGGTAGCCCACCTTTCTGTGCGCCGACTACCCCACAGGCAGTCCCTTTTCCCCAGCTCTGTCCGTCTTCCCGATTAGAGGAGCCGGTGGAAACTATTTCCTCTCCTCCCTTACCTGCCGCCTGCACTCCCCTTCTTCGCACCGGGTCGCTCCGAACTCCTGTTTCAGGCTGGGTCCACACTACACCACGCAACGTTCAACCCACGTTCCCCTCGGCCTGCTCCTCCCCCACCGGCCTCTCCGCTAGAAAAGCAGGTTCCTGTTCGAGTCCGCGGCAAAAGAGTTCCCCTTCCTGTTCGGCGCGGGGCCTGAAGGGACGTCAGCGTGGCGGGGAAGGCGAAAACAGGAGCACTTCCGGACGGCCTCTGCAGAGGCGTGGCTGTCCGCCCGGCTGTCGCAGCCGCAGTTTCAGCTGCGGCGACGGCTAGGGGCGGGGCCGGTGGCTGCCGAGCCCGGCATCTGTGAGTGGCTGGGTTTGGGGAGGCGACGTTTCTGGAAGCTGCTGGAAAGCGCTCGAGTGGCGGAGGTGACGCCGGCGGCTAGGGGGTGGGGCGTGATTAAAACTAGTGCGCGTCCGACAGCGGAGGGATTACGCTGAGGAAAGAGACTGGTGCGCACCTCGTTGCGCCCTGGCCCGCGCGAGCCCGGGTCGGAAGTCGACGCGGCGGAGAGTGACCTGGGTGGGTGGGTGGTTGGGCGAGGGAAGGGTTCCCTAGCCTGTAGAGGCGGGGGGTGCAATGGAAGCCCTCGGCCGGCGCGTCTTTGCAGCGCTGCGGCCTCCACGACGATTGTGGGTCGCGCAAGGCCCCCGTAGTCCGCTCTCCTAAAGCCTCGGTGAGAGCCGAGCAGCCACAGAGTGTGTGTTCACAAAGGGTCACCACACACGGAGCTGCCCCTCCCTGTCTCCCTAAACCCCATCTGCGAGGCCAGGGGCTTTTCTGCCAGGATTCTGGGGTGTTTCTCCTCCTTTCCTCCCTCCCAGATCTTCTAACGGTAAGGGGAGTAGCCAAAACACAGGGACTTTGCTATCCACGACCCGTTTTTACTAGTCAGCAGCCGAGCTGTCCCTGCTGCGCTCATTTCAGCTGCCCTGCCTTGTTTTAAGAGAAAGGGGGAGTTCTCATGTAGTTGCTAAGTTTGAGGCTCTGCTTTCGTAGGAAGGTCATGTGGTTTAAGGGACATCGTGACCGCGTGTGCTATTTCTGAATTGCATTCTGAATCTTGGGGCAGCATATTCTAGAAGTCCTTTGGTCGCTTGGTTCTATGTCCTAGAGTAATATGTAGTTTCTGACCATTTCTTTTTACAGAGTAACCACCGTTGGCATTTTGGACTGTGGGGTATTTTTAGTGGTCTCAAACTAAATAACTATATTCTGGAATAATGCTGGTAATTTTGATAGGGCGGTATAGAGGAAACAAGTCCCATATACCAAGAAATTCCTCAGTAAAAAGGATTTTAGTTTTCTGTAACTAGGAATGCATATGGCCAAGAAATCCAATAGGCAGTTTGTTTTGTTTTTCTCCAGACAGAAAACCAGGCTGGTTAGTTTTTGTTTACCTTTTTTGTTGTACTCGATTATTAATATACTGGTATATTTGTTGTAAGATCCAACTAGTTTTTATAAGTGAATTATGAAATTATGAAAATATGAGAACCTAGTATTTCAACCTTGAAATAATAGCCAGACTCAGAGTTTTTCTTGTTCACCATTGCTATTTCAATTTTTAGGATGGAATACACTATTTTTTTTTTGTAATAAATGCTTGCTGAATTGTTAACTTCGTAAGTTGAACAAAATAATCGATTCAGTTAAAATTGTACTTAAAATTTTAAGATTGAAAAATCAACATCGCCAGACTGAACTATATCAATGAAACGTTGTTTGTAAAGTTGATTTACAGTCTTTTAGTGCAAATTTGATTTTTTGCCAGGAAAAAAATATGTAATAGTAACAGAAACAAAATGGATGTGGGGCTTGGGTTGTGGAAAGAAAAGAGGATTTTAGTGTATGCTGTGTTTTGACTCCAGAGCTTTTCTCTCTTGTAAAAAGTAGAAAAAGTTTGGAAGACTTTATAAGATAAAAAGAATGATGATAATATAGGAGAGTCAATTAGAAGAGGTTGACTAGAAAGTCTCTTTTCATTTATATTAAAGTAGCGGTCACAGGTTGAAAAAAATTGAATACATAAATGCTTTTTCTTTACCAATATATTTAGAATGACTCTTTCTATGTACACTGCTCCCAGAAAGTGCAGTTACCTTACAGGAGAATTAAAGCAATCTTGCTGTCAGCAGTGTGGGACAGAAGTTTTATTTACCTGTTTCTAATTAAAAACTAACACAATCTAGGGGCGCCTGGGTGGCTCAGTTGTTAAGCGCCTGCCTTCGGTTCAGGTCATGATCCCAGGATCCTGGGATCGGGCCCCGCATTGGGCTCCCTGCTCCGGGGGGGGGGGGGGGGGGGGGGGGGGGGGG
>NW_022589708.1:70390172-70399432 GCF_004348235.1 Phoca vitulina
CTCCCTCTCCCACTCCCCCTGCTTGTGTTCCCTCTCTCACTGTGTCTCTCTCTGTCAAATAAATAAATAAAATCTTTGAAAAAAAATAATAAAAAATAAATAAAAACTAACACAATCTAATCAAAGGGAGCTTTTATTAAATTAATGAACAGCTACGATAAGAATATAATGTACAATTAGGATTTTCTTTCTTTCATTTTTTTATTTTTTCTTCTCATAGTGTCGGGGGTTTTGTCCTGTCTGCTAGGTTGGATTTCTTAATCATAAGCCAAGTCTTTAGCCCAAACCTGGATGTAAAAGCTGCCTGCTATGATAGGTTGTTCTGATCTCATCAAAATGATGAGAGCTAAAGTGACTAACCATATTTTTTAACAGCACTTTTGTGAGTACAGTCTATATAATCTTATTTAATTCCAACATTCAGGAGGCTTTGCAAACCAAAAAGTTAAAATTGGAGACAAAATTCATTTGGTAATATGACCTGAGCAAATGAGAAATTATATATAATTTTTATCCCATATGTTTTGCTGAAGAAATATTTATGTTTGATTATGGGGTGCTGCCCTTGGCCACTGGTATGGGAGGTGTTACATAATGGTTTTTGTACCTTGTAACATTTTTAAATATCAAGAAATTATTATAATTATTTCTTTTTTTTATAAGGTTTATGTATTTATTTGTTAGCGAGAGAGAGAGAACGAGAGCTCACAAGCAGGGGAAGTGGCAGGCAGACGGAAAAGCAGGCTCCCCACTGAGCAAGGAGCCTGATGCAGGGACTCCATCCCAGGGTCCTGGGATCGTGACCTGAGTGGAAGGCAGAGGCTTAACCGGCTGAGCCACCCACGTGTCCCAAGAAATTATTATTTTTAAACCACATCCAGACTCTGGGTTTTGGTTAAGGAATGTGAACTTATATTAATATTTTTGGCAGTACACTTGCGCTAGGCATTTGCATATTTAGAAAATTAAGACACTTTAGTTCTTGCCCTCAGTGAATTCAGTTGAGATAGGATAGAAAAAAGTACATTTATCATATTGTAATACGTGCAGTCACATATTTGTAAGTATAGCCACATCAAGGCCACGCAAGGAATTAGGAGCCTCAGGATTTGAGGTTATTTCGTACTTTAGACTCTAAGCTTTAGACGGAACATGACAGCCTAAACTTGTTTGTGTTTTGCCCATACAAAATGAGAAAACAATATGATAAAGAAGAGTCATAGAGGCATAGAGTAGATACTGGAATATGTGATTTCTAATCCTCTTTTGCTGTGTGACCTTACATGAGTCACATAATTTTCAAGGCCTTGGTTTATAGATCTAAAAAGTCAGAAGTCTGGAATAGTCACCATTCTGATATTCTACCTGCAGATATTTATCCTCAGAACTATGCCTACTTTTTGTAAATGTTTTCCATTAAGAACCTGATGCTATTCCATCTCAAACTACTTTATTGCCAATCTAAATTTTGTGTTTTCTTTTGGATTAGGTAATACATTCACATGGTTCAAAATTCAAAAGGTAAAAAAGTATGCAATGAAAAGTTTTCATTCTACTCCTGCCCCTTAGCCACCCAGTTCCTTGCCTAGGAAGCAACCGATGCTAACAGTTTCCTTGTATATTTTTCCAAAAAACTTTTACATGTATATAAGCAAATAAATACTACACATATTTTATTTTTTGCCCTTTTTTACATAGATGGTACTATGTACAGTTTATGTACCTTATTTTTTTCATTTATCTTAGAAGTTCTTTGTCATATAAGGTTCCTTTTTCATTTTTATGGCAGCATAATATTCCATTGTATGATGTGTCACTTCATTAGTCCTCTCCTTCTGGACATTTAGATTTTTTCTGGTCTTTATTAAAAGCATTATACAATGAATAACTTTGTACATTTCTCATGTTCCATATATGTGAATGTCTTTTCCCTAAACAGTGGCACAGCTCTATTGGGATGGTGACATAGTTGATAAAACTATGTCATTTATGTTTTTATGTTATTTAGTTACCAATAAGAAAAAATTGATGGCTCACGGTCTCAACAGTGTATTCCCAGGGTTCCATCAACTTTGACTTGTGTGCTCTCTGTGCCAGAATAGTACAGTGGTAGAGTGGAGTCAATACCCTATATGATTCTAAAGCTCAGCATACAAAATAAATCACATCATCTGAATGGCTGTTTCTTTATTTGAGCCCTAGATGAAGCAAGTGGATATATGTAGAAACCTTGTCCTAAACGAACAAATAAGTGTATATGTATATATATAAGTATATATAAATAAGTATGTAAATCTTTAAACCCTAAAATCCTGCAGCAGAGCAAGATTTTCAATGAGGCTCATAAAAATGGAGACTAATTGATGTAACAGCATATTTATGTCTTTCAGCGCATGCTTACTCCTGGACTTACATGCATTGAGTACTATTTAAATTGATATTTTTCTGTTAAACTTCTTTGCCAAGCACATACAATTGACTTTATATAAGATACAACTTTCATGTATTCCCACTTTACCAATAAGACTAAACATAAAAGTAAACAATTGACCCGAATTTGCGTGACAAGTGGCAGACCTGGGCCTAGAACCTATATCCTCTAATTTCTAATGTAGGGCTTTTTCCAGTATAGCACATGCTCACATAATTTCACATGTAGCTGTAGCAGTAGATCTGAGAATGCCCAGTGGTTAGTGCTTTCGGTCCCCCTTCTCTGCCTAGGCTCTAGAGCAACCTAGAGTTCAGAAAGCAGCAGGGCGTTTTTCTGAAGAAAAGAACATTCTATAAGTATTATTGAAGTAATTACACAACATGTTGATTAGCATCAGGAGGACTCCAAATCAAAAAATTAAAGCTGATCTACAGAAACACTCTTCTTTCCTAATTGGGACACAGTTGTCATTTGGAGATGAATTTATCAGTCATAAGGACTGGAGGGAAATTAGGATTATTTGGAAACAATCTGACATTTCCCAGAGTTCATGCCATTTTTTAATTTAGCCAGGAAAATCTGTACCATTAGAAAAGGAGAAGTGATAGAAACAACTGCAAAAGAATTGATAAATAGAAGAATGGAGAATGTGCTATAGTAACTGTATTCCCCTGAAGCTGGCGTTGTGGCATATGACCACCACCCCTGCTTTAGGGCCTTAATTCTGGGGCTGTTCCCCTTTTCCTTGCATATTTGACTCTTACCCTTCAAGTGTCAGCCTCAGTTTCTCTTGTCAAGCTGCCCACCCTATCTGAGCGGCCCTCTACCTGCCACCATTACTCTTAATTCCTTATTATCACCTGCTGTTTGTTTTCTTCATTGTGTGTGTGTGTGTGTGTGTGTGTGTGTGTGTGTGTGTGTGTGTGTGGTCTGCCTCTACTAAGTTGTGAGCTCTGTGAGGGCAAGGACTACATCTGTTTTGTTCCCTGTTACGTAGACATTCCCTAATACATAATACATATTTGTTGATCAATGAACGATCTTCATGGTTCCCAATTCATATGGATGACAAAACCTACTCTTAAAATGGAATGTTTTCAATGGTATATTTCCCCATGTTTTTATATTCAGCGGTTTTTTTTGGGAGATGTATAAGTAATTTATATGCTCATCTTACTGAGAAAAATATTGTCAACAAGCTTTTATTGAATATGCAAAGCACTATGCTAAATGCTGGCTGAATACAAAGGTGAATAATGCATAATCCTTATTCCTAAAGAAAAGTAGAAACATTTGCAAACAAATAGTTTTTATACAAAGGAAAAGTGAAAGAAATACTAAATAGAGATGTGCAAGAAATACTCAGTAGCAACAATGAAGAAAAATGGTTAATTTTAATTACAGGAAGAGCCTCACAGAGTTGAATTTTGACTTTGGTCTTAAAGATACAAAAATAGTTGAAGTGAATAGGGATAAGTAAATGTTTAGCTTCACTTTTTAGAAAGTCTTTAAAATAGTAATATTTATCATAAAGAACTCTTATAAAACATTGTCATAAGGCAATCTTTAAAAATTTCCGTAATAAATAAAATTACTCTGGCCTTAAACATTATACTTCTAAATTGAGACTAACTTTAAAATTAATTTGACTATTTTTGACTAGGTTGGTGTTTTCCAACTAGTTGCTAAGTCACCGGTTCAATCTAATAATTAGATTCTGATTGCTGATTGCAGTTAACAGTTATTAAACTAATCAATTAAGGGGCGCCTGGGTGGCTTTCGTTAAGCGTCTGCCTTCGGCTCAGGTCATGATCCCAGGGTCCTGGGATCGAGCCCCGCATCGGGCTCCCTGTTCAGCGGGAAGCCTGCTTCTCCCTCTCCCACTCCCCCTGCTTGTGTTCCCTCTCTCACTGTGTCTCTCTCTGTCAAATGAATAAATAAAATCTTTTAAAAAAAAAAAAAAGATAGAAAAATAGTTGAATAGGGTAAGTAAATATTTAGCTTCACTTTTTAGAAAGTCTTTAAAATAGTAATATTTATCGTAATAAAGAACTCTTATAAAACATTGTCATAAGGCAATCTTTAAAAATTTCAGTAATAAAATTACTCTGGCCTTAAACATTATACTTCTAAATTGAGACTAACTTTAAAATTAATTTGACTATTTTTGACTAGGTTGGTGTTTTCCAACTAGTTGCTAAGTCATCGGTTCAATCTAATAATTGGATTCTGATTGCTGATTGCAGTTAGCAGTTATTAAACTAATCAATTAAGGGGCGCCTGGGTGGCTCAGTCGTTAAGCGGCTGCCTTCAGTTCAGGTCATGATCCCAGAGTCCTGGGATTGAGCCCCGCATCAGGCTTCCTGCTCGGCAGGAAGCCTGCTTCTCTCTCTCCCACTCCCCCTGCTTGTGTTCTCTCTCTCGCTGTGTAGCTCTCTGTCAAATAAAATCTTTAAAAAAAAAAAAACTAATCAAGACAAAACTCTTGATTTTTTCTTTTTTTTTTTTTTAAGTGATTTTTAAGCCATTGTGGTCTTTAATGTATGGTTCTTTGACCACACCACGAGTTAAAATGTAGACCATTTTTTGATGGTGTAATTTGATTTCTTTTATAAGTTTACTATTGCTTTCCTATTCTTTTGAGTTTTCCTAAGCAATAGACTCTCTCTCCCCTTTTCCCTAATAAAAAAAAGAAAGAAGAAGGCAACAGTCTCTAGATTCACAGACCTGATTTCAGCTTGTCCACTTATTAATTACAGTTCTGCTACTTTCCAATTGTTTCTTCCAACAAAATACTTAACTTCCCTGAGGCTCAATTTCATCCATATGATGAAAAGATCCCCAATCCCACTGTGTCATTTAACTAGTTTTGTGACCTGAGGTAAATTATCTAATCTGTCTGAGCCTCAGTTTTCCCATGTATGAAATGAAGTTATCTTAAATGAGGTGATACGTAGAACCGTGCCCGGCAGTTAATAAGCCTTCAACAAATGTTGGTTTCCCTCCATTATCTTCCATCTCATCCAAACCCTGCATGTCTTTTAAAAATTTGCTTGAAGTTTTGTTTGCTATAACCTTTCCTTTGATAGTTCATAGCAGTCTCTTTTTTCCAGAGTCATTGCACCATACCTTGGTTCTTAAATTGATATGGATCAGCATTATATTGGGAACTTATTAAAAATGCAATTGCTTAAAAAAAAAATCCTATTCCTGATTCTTTGGGTTTGGCATGGGGTCTAGGGATCTGTTTTTTGCCTTTCTCCTTCAGATTTTCTGATGCTTACTAGTGATCATAATTTCTCACTTATTTGTTAATAATTATATGCTTCTTATAGTATATATCTGTTAGGTAATTATTATATTACTATTTAACCTTTAGGTTGTCTTAGTTTACACACCAAATATACTGTACAGTTCACATGGGCAGGAAATACCCATAATAGTGCTATGTACTTAGTTTAGAGGGTGATGGTAATGCCCCACCTTTTTTCCTTGCTGAAGTATAGATCCAGTTAAGAAATCAGATGCGGAAATCACATAGATGAAGATTCATATACAAGTTTAATTACCAAAAAAGTTGTTTGGGAAATGTGGCTGAGGTTTGCAGCAACAATGAACTTCCTAGTATTGCACTCCAGAATTAGGTTGATATAAACCTCAAGTTTCTCTGTCTATAAGAATGGAGCTTGTCCCACTATATTTACTGTGTGATAGAGAACAGCCCAGAACAAATGGCTGTCTTCAGTTAGACAAATCCCAAATGGAAAGGGAAGGGGAAGTGGCTGAGCCTCAGAATTTTTTCTTTCAAACTTATCAGACCAGTTATTCCCGCTTACTCTAGGGAGGAGTTAGCAAGAAGGTAGTGTGATAGGCCCTAAGGAGTTAAAAAAAAACACCACTTTAAGTAAGCATCAGTGGTTTGATTAAAATTCTAATGCCAAAGCACTAAAGAAGTTCAAGTTAGTGAAATGGTTTAAAATCATTCACCATTTTGGGGCTCCTGGCTGGCTCAGTCAGTAGAGCATGTGATTCTTAATCTTGGGGTTATGAGTTCGAACCCCACATTAAGTGTTGATTACTTAAAAATAAAATCTTTGGGGAAAAAATCATTAACCATTTTATGTTAGTCATTTATTTCACCATGTGAGGTGAACTGTTTTATTTCATGATGAACTCATAAGTGAACTCATTTTATCATAATTTATGCTTCATATAATATGCTAAATGCAGGTTTTGTAAGATAGCAAAACAAATAGCAATGTAAGTTGAGGAATTTGAAATATATATTGAATTAAACAGTTAAAATTCATTTGTACAAAATCATTTATATAAAAACATTCTGTTTTTAAGGTTTTCCAACATTATGGAAAAGATAATTTGAAGATTGTGGCAGAAGATGTTTTAAGACAAATTGACAATGCCTAAATGTTCTTTAGAATTCTAGTCATAAACATTGTTGGGTCAGTTTGCATTTTAAGTTCCTTAAAGAACATCCATTACATTGTTTGAAGAATTTATACATGAATGACCACTTATATAATCCCAAGTACAAGTATAATCAAATCTTTCATCTGTATTTAAGCTGTTTACTACATAGAAGCGTGTATAGAGCATACTAGCACCAGACCCAGTGCACTCATTTGGCTCTTGTATTTTCTAGTCATGTAGGCATATTTGACAGCAGCTTTCAACCTCAGTTATTGTTTTGCTAGTCAGGAAAGAAATTTCAGAGAATTCCTTTTATTTTCCAGATGTAGTTTGTAGTGCTTAATAAAATGTTTGGTTTGGGTACTGATTAGCTTTAGGATGAGATCTCCCATGATTCTTACAGTAAATGATAGCTGGTAGTATATTTTTTCTGACTATGGAATATATAAACCCTGAATGTTGCTCAGTTGAATCTTTAGAGCTTATAAGTGGCAGTTAAATGAAAAAAACAAACAAAAACCCACCTGGAATAAATTGACAATTTTCTGAAAATGAAAGTGCAAAGAGATACAGGAAAGTTGGGAAGTGTTAAGATATTGTGCCAGGAATAATGAATATATTTACTACTTTCAGAAACTCCTTTCCAAGACAGAACTAAGTTAAGTGGCTTCACCAAGAATCAGTCAGATCCATTCTGTAAGATAGGTCTTTTCAAAAACTCATTAAAATGAGACACCAAAGAAACGTGATAACCAAATGCAATGCATGGACTTTGATTAAATCCTGGTTTGAGAAAAACTGCTGCAAAACATGTTTGGGGAGAATTTTAATATGCCTAGCTATAGAATATGTTTGTGAATGTATTTTTTATTTTCCTACATGTGTTAATGGTTATTACGGTTATGAAGGAGTATTACCCTTTTTTTTTTTTTAAGGAGATCTATCTGAAGAGTGTTTAGAAGTGAAGTTATCTTCAATATTCAGAAGGGTGTGTGTGTATGTATGTATATGTACACATATATACAAATAGGAAAAACAATGTGTGTTTGTTAATGTGTGTAGTGTTAAACATTGAATCTCTGGTAGATATACGGGATGTTGTCATAGTGTAGTTTTCTGTATGTTTGAACATGTACTATAAAAAGTTGGGAGAAAAAAATCTTCCTCCAGATATTATTCTGTTTTCTTACTCAGCTTTACAAAGGCCTCAAGAGAGTGTATCATCTTAGATGGCTGTTGTCTCTACCTTCCTCTGTTTACTCTTTGGCATCCAGGCCAGTCAGGCTTTCATTCCTGCCTCCCCACCAGCACTGTTGATTTCCACATCAGCATTGACATCCATGTTGCCAGATCTTGTAGTCATTTCTCAGTCCTCATTTTCCTTTTCCCTCTCAGCAGCATTTAACACAGTTGTTGATTCTGTCTTACTCTTGGTACTCTTACTTCAAGTCTTCTCCTTTGCCTTTTTAGTATTTCATGCTGGTTCCCCTCCTCTTTAAGGATTGGAATGGCTCAGAACTCAGATCTCTTCTCAATTTTCATTCACTCCCTAACTAATCTTACCTTGTCCTGTAGCTTTTAGTACTATATAGATGCCAAGACGTCCAAGTTTGTATCTCCAGCCCCAACTTCTCCCCAGAACTTCAGGCTCACATATCAATCTGCCTACCAAGTATATTCACTTGATGCCAAGTAGATAGACAAATTCAAACTAAATATGTCTAAAACTGAATGCCTGAGTCTCATCAGTCACTTCTGTTCACCCCCAAACAAAACAGAGCACCTGTTCCCTACCTACCACTCCCATATTCTTCCTCATCTCAGTACTAGGCACTTCATTCATCTAATTGGTCAGGTGAGAAAGCTTGGTATCATCTCTGACTCCTTTTTTTCCCTCACACTATACATTTAATCCTGTAGCACATACAGTCAGCTCTACTTTTAAAATATATCTAGAACTAAGCACTTCTTCAACTCTCACCACTACCGTCTTTTTTTTTTTTTAATTTTTTTTATTGTTATGTTAATCCCCATACATTACATCATTAGTTTTAGATATAGTGTTCCATGATTCATTGTTTGTGCATAACACCCAGTGCTCCATGCAGAACGTGCCCTCCTCAATACCCATCACCAGGCTAACCCATCCTCCCAACCCCCTCCCCTCTAGAACCCTCAGTTTGTTTTTCAGAGTCCATTGTCTCTCATGGTTCTTCTCCCCCTCCGATTTCCCCCCCTTCATTCTTCCCCTCCTGCTACATTCTTCTTCTTCTTTTTTTCTTTCTTAACATATATTGCATTATTTGTTTCAGAGGTACAGATCTGAGATTCAACAGTCCTGCACAATTCACAGCGCTTACCAGAACACATACCCTCCCCAGTGTCCATCACCCAGTCACCC
>NW_022589708.1:70399532-70516516 GCF_004348235.1 Phoca vitulina
CCCCACCCCCCCACTCCAGCAACCCTCAGTTTGTTTCCTGAGATTAAGAATTCCTCATATCAGTGAGGTCATATGATACATGTCTTTCTCTGTTTGACTTATTTCGCTCAGCATAATACCCTCCAGTTCCATCCACGTCGTTGCAAATGGCAAGATCTTATTCCTTTTGATGGCTGCATAATATTCCATTGTATATATATACCACATCTTCTTTATCCATTCATCTGTTGATGGACATCTTGGCTCTTTCCACAGTTTGGCTATTGTGGACATTGCTGCTATAAACATCGGGGTGCATGTAGCCTTTCGGGTCCCTACTTTTGTATCTTTGGGGTAAATACCCAGGAGTGCAATTGCTGGATCATATGGTAGCTCTATTTTCAACTTTTTGAGGAACCTCCATACTGTTTTCCAGAGTGGCTGCACCAGCTTGCATTCCCACCAACAGTGTAGGAGGGTTCCCCTTTCTCCGCATCCCCGCCAACATCTGTCATTTCCTGACTTGTTAATTTTAGCCATTCTGACTGGTGTGAGGTGGTATCTCATTGAGGTTTTGATTTGGATTTCCCTGATGCCAAGCGATATTGAACACTTTTTCATGTGTCTGTTGGCCATTTGGATGTCTTCTTTGGAAAAATGTCTGTTCATGTCTTCTGCCCATTTCTTGATTGGATTCTTTGTTCTTTTGGTGTTGAGTTTGATGAGTTCTTTATAGATTTTGGATACTAGCCCTTTATCTGATATGTCATTTGCAAATATCTTCTCCCATTCTGTCAGTTGTCTTTTGGTTTTGTTGACTGTTTCCTTTGCTTTGCAAAAGCTTTTTATCTTGATGAAGTCCCAATAGTTCATTTTTGCCCTTGCTTCCCTTGCCTTTGGCGATGTTTCTAGGAAGAAGTTGCTGCGGCTGAGGTCAAAGAGGTTGCTGCCTGTGTTCTCCTTTAGGATTTTGATGGACTCCTGTCTCACATTGAGGTCTTTCAACCATTTGGAGTCTATTTTTGTGTGTGGTGTAAGGAAATGGTCCAGTTTCATTCTTCTGCATGTGGCTGTCCAATTTTCCCAACACCATTTGTTGAAGAGACTGTCTTTTTTCCATTGGACATTCTTTCCTGCTTTGTCAAAGATTAGTTGACCATAGAGTTGAGGGTCCATTTCTGGGCTCTCTATTCTGTTCCATTGATCTATGTGTCTGTTTTTGTGCCAGTACCATACTGTCTTGATGATGACAGCTTTGTAGTAGAGCTGGAAGTCTGGAATTGTGATGCCGCCAGCTTTGCTTTTCTTTTTCAACATTCCTCTGGCTATGCGGGGTCTTTTCTGGTTCCATACAAATTTTAGGATTATTTGTTCCATTTCTTTGAAGAAAGTGGATGGTATTTTGATGGGGATTGCATTGAATGTGTAGATTGCTCTAGGTAGGATTGACATCTTCACAATATTTGTTCTTCCAGTCCATGAGCATGGAACATTTTTCCATTTCTTTGTGTCTTCCTCAATTTCTTTCATGAGTATTTTATAGTTTTCTGAGTACAGATCCTTTGCCTCTTTGGTTAGATTTATTCCTAGGTATCTTATGGTTTTGGGTGCAACTGTAAATGGGATCGACTCCTTAATTTCTCTTTCTTCTGATTTGTTGTTGGTGTATAGGAATGCCACTGACTTCTGTGCATTGATTTTATATCCTGCCACTTTACTGAATTCCTGTATGAGTTCTAGCAGTTTTGGGGTGGAGTCTTTGGGATTTTCCACATAAAGTATCATATCATCTGCAAAGAGTGAGAGTTTGACTTCTTCTTTGCCGATTTGGATGCCTTTGATTTCTTTTTGTTGTCTGATTGCTGTGGCTAGGACTTCCAATACTATGTTGAATAGCAGTGGTGATAGTGGACATCCCTGCCGCGTTCCTGACCTTAGGGGGAAAGCTCTCAGTTTTTCCCCATTGAGAATGATATTCGCTGTAGGTTTTTCATAGATGGCTTTTATGATATTGAGGTATGTACCCTCTATCCCTATACTCTGAAGAGTTTTGATCAAGAAAGGATGCTGTACTTTGTCAAATGCTTTTTCTGCATCTATTGAGAGGATCATGTGATTCTTGTTTTTTCTTTTGTTAATGTATTGTATCACGTTGATTGATTTGCGGATGTTGAACCAACCTTGCAGCCCAGGGATAAATCCGACTTGGTCGTGGTGAATAATCCTTTTAATGTACTGTTGGATCCTATTGGCTAGTATTTTGGTGAGAATTTTTGCATCCATGTTCATCAGGGATATTGGTCTGTAATTCTCCTTTTTGATGGGGTCTTTGTCTGGTTTTGGGATCAAGGTAATGCTGGCCTCATAAAATGAGTTTGGAAGTTTTCCTTCCATTTCTATTTTTTGGAACAGTTTCAGAAGGATAGGTATTAATTCTTCTTGAAATGTTTGGTAGAATTCCCCTGGGAAGCCATCTGGCCCTGGGCTTTTGTGTTTTGGGAGATTTTTGATGACTGCTTCTATTTCCTTAGTGGTTATAGGTCTGTTCAGGTGTTCTATTTCTTCCTGGTTCAGTTTTGGTAGTTGATACATCTCTAGGAATGCATCCATTACTTCGAGGTTATCTAATTTGTTGGCATAGAGTTGCTCATAATATGTTCTTATAATTGTTTGTATTTCTTTGGTGTTGGTTGTGATTTCTCCTCTTTCATTCATGATTTTGTTGATTTGGGTCATTTCTCTTTTCTTTTTGATAAGTCTGGCCAGGGGCTTATCAATCTTGTTAATTCTTTCAAAGAACCAGCTCCTAGTTTCGTTGATCTGTTCTACTGTTCTTTTGGTTTCTATTTCATTGATTTCTGCTCTGATCTTTATTATTTCTCTTCTCCTGCTGGGTTTAGGCTTTATTTGCTGTTCTTTCTCCAGCTCCTTTAGGTGTAGGGTTAGGTTGTGTACTTGAGACCTTTCTTGTTTCTTGAGAAAGGCTTGTATTGCTATATACTTTCCTCTTAGGACTGCCTTTGCTGTATCCCAAAGATTTTGAATAGTTGTGTTTTCATTTTCATTGGTTTCCATGAATTTTTTTAATTCTTCTTTAATTTCCTGGTTGACCCATTCATTCTTCAGTAGGGTGCTCTTTAGCCTCCATGTATTTGAGTTCTTTCTGACTTTCCTCTTGTGATTGAGTTCTAGTTTCAAAGCATTGTGGTCTGAAAATAGGCAGGGGATGATCCCAATCTTCTGGTACCGGTTGAGACCTGATTTATGACCTAGGATGTGATCTATTCTGGAGAATGTTCCATGGGCACTAGAGAAGAATGTGTATTCCGTTGCTTTTGGATGGAATGTTCTGAATATGTCTGTGAAGTCCATTTGGTCCAGTGTGTCATTTAAAGTCTTTATTTCCTTGTTGATCTTTTGCTTAGACGATCTGTCCATTTCAGTGAGGGGGGTGTTAAAGTCCCCCACTATTATTGTATTGTTGTCGATGTGTTTCTTTGCTTCTGTTATTAATTGCCTTATATAATTGGCTGCTCCCATGTTAGGGGCATAGATATTTACAATTGTTAGATCTTCTTGTTGGATAGACCCTTTAAGTATGATATAGTGTCCTTCCTCATCTCTTATTACAGTCTTTGGTTTAAAATCTAATTTGTCTGATATAAGGATTGCCACCCCAGTTTTCTTTTGGTGTCCATTAGCATGGTAAATGGTTTTCCACCCCCTCACTTTCAATCTGGGGGTGTCTTTGGGTCTAAAATGAGTCTCTTGCAGACAACATATCGATGGGTCTTGTTTTTTAATCCAATCTGATAGCCTGTGTCTTTTGATTGGGGCATTTAGCCCATTTACATTCAGGGTAACTATTGAAAGATAGGAATTCAGTGCCATTGTATTGCCTGTAAAGTGACTGTTACTGTATATTGTTTGTGTTCCTTTCTGGTCTATGTTGCTTTTAGGCTCTCTCTTTGCTTAGAGGACCCCTTTCAATATTTGTTGTAGGGCTGGTTTCGTGTTTGCAAATTCCTTTAGTTTTTGTTTGTCCTGGAAGCTTTTTATCTCTCCTTCTATTTTCAATGACAGCCTAGCTGGATATAGTATTCTTGGCTGCATATTTTTCTCATTTAGTGCTCTGAATATGTCCTGCCAGTCCTTTCTGGCCTGCCAGGTCTCTGTGGATAAGTCTGTTGCCAATCTAATGTTTCTACCATTGTAGGTTACATATCTCTTCTCCCGAGCTGCTTTCAGGATTTTCTCTTTGTCTCTGAGACTCGTAAGTTTTACTATTAGATGTCGGGGTGTTGACCTATTTTTATTGATTTTGAGAGGGGTTCTCTGTGCTTCCTGGATTTTGATGCCTGTTTCCTTCCCCAAATTAGGGAAGTTCTCTGCTATAATTTGCTCCATTATACCTTCTGCACCTCTCTCTCTTTCTTCTTCTTCTGGGATCCCAATTATTCTAATGTTGTTTCGTCTTATGGTATCGTTTATCTCTCGAATTCTGCCCTCGTGATCCAGTAGTTGTTTATCTCTCTTTTTCTCAGCTTCTTTATTTTCCATCATTTGGTCTTCTATCTCACTGATTCTTTCTTCTGCCTCATTTATCCTAGCAGTTAGCGCCCCCATATTTGATTGCACCTCATTAATAGCCTTTTTGATTTCTACTTGGTTCGATTTTAGTTCTTTTACTTCTCCAGAAAGGGTTTCTCTAATAACTTCCATGTTTTTTTCAAGCCCAGCTAGTATCTTTAAAGTGATGATTCTGAACTCTAGATCTGACATCGTACTAATGTCCGTATTGAGTAGGTCCCTGGCAGTCGGTACTACCTCTTGTTCTTTTTGTTGAGGTGATTTTTTCCGTCTTGTCATTTTGTGCAGAGGAGAATAGATTAATGAGAGAACAAAATGCTAGCAGGGTAACAACGTCCCCAGAAAATATACTCTAAACAAATCAGAAAAGACCTGAAGCAGTGGGAAAAGAAAGGGAAAGAGAGAAAAAAGAAAAGGAAAGAAAAAAAGAAAAAAGAAAAAGATAAAGATAAAAACAAACAAAAGCAGAACAAAACAAAACAAAACAAAAACAGAATGTGATCAAATATGATCAGGCTGGATTATAGATCAGTGCCACACACTAGATTTTGGGTGTATTTTGGTCTGTTAAAAGAAAGTCCCTCCCAAAATTTTAAAGAAAGAAAAACTTATATATGTACAAAAATAAGGGTTGATATGATGAAGGGATGGAATATGACTGTAAAGATGGAAATTATAAAAAATTTTAAAAAAGGATTTGATAAGTTGTTTGAAAAAAGAAAGAAGAGGATTAAAAAAAAGAAAGAAAAAAGGGAGAGAATGTGATCAGGTAGGGGAGTAGGAAAAAAACCATACACTAGAGATTTAGAGTATATTTTGATCTGTTAGAAGAAACTATCTCAAGATTTTAAAGAGAGAACAACTTATATATATATGCCAAAAATACGGGTAACTACTATGAAGGGATAGAATATGACTTTAAAAATGAAAAATAAAAATGTTTTTTTTTTTAAAAAAAGGGATTGATAAGATGTTGGTTGAAAAAGGGAAAAAGAAAAATTAAAAAAAAAAAAAGAAAAAAGGGAAAAAGAAAAAAAGACAGTTAAAAAAAATAATTAACTTTGAAAGACTAAAGAATCATGGTAAAAAAGCCATGAAGTCTATGTGCAGTGTTCCCCTAGCGCTGGAGTTCTGCCATTCTCACTGATTGGTAAACTTGGTCTTGGCTGGCGGTTCTCGCTGATCTTCTGGGGGAGGGGCCTGTTGCCGTGGTTCCCAAATGTCTTTGCCGGAGGCAAAATTGCCCCGCCCTTGCCGGTCCGGGCTAAGTAATCTGCTCGGGTTTGCTCTCCGGAGCTTTTGTTCCCTGCAAGCTTTCCGTACAGCTTTGGAGGCGGAGAGTGAAAATGGCGGCCTCCCAGTCTCCGCCCCGGCGGAGCCGAGAACTCGGGGTCCCGCTCCTCAGCGAGCCCCCAGAGAAAAGCCGTCAGTCACTCCCGTCTCCCCGGTCTCCGGCCGCACTCCGTGCTCACCCGGCCTGTGACCGCGCCTTTCTATCTGGCACCCGACCCCGGGTGGAGTCTCCAAACCCAGCAGATCCCCGCGGTGCGCTCCCGCACCTCTCCTCCCGGGGAAAGAAGGTGAGTCTCCCCGGATCTGCCGCTTCTTGGGTCCCTGCTGGAGGAGCAGTGGCCCGACTGTGCCGCGGATCACGGTTTATGACAACCCCGAGCTGAGAGCCCGCGCCTCGGCTCTGTCTCTGCAGCCGGCTTCTCCGCTCCGATACCTGGGAGCTCTGCCGCACGCAGGCACCCCCGGTCTTTCTGTGACCCCGAGGGTCCTGAGACCACACTGTCCCGCGAGGGTTCCACCCCCCACTTCGCCACCAGAGTGACGTCCCTCAGCGGAGCAGACTTCTAAAAGTTCCGATTTTGTGCTCCGTGGCTCTATCACTTGCCAGAAGCGGCCGACGGAGGCCCCTCCCCCGCCGTCTATCCTCCCGAATATCGCCTCGGATTCACTTCTCCGCACGTCCTACCTTCCAGAAAGTGGTCGCTTTTCTGTTCAGAGAGTTGTTGCTCTTCTTTTCTTTGATCTCCTGTTGAGTTTGTAGGTGTTCAGAATGGTTTGATCCCTATCCAGCTGAATTCCTGAGAGGAGACGAAATCCAGGTCTCCTACTCCTCCGCCATCTTGCTCCGCCACCACTACCGTCTTAATCCAAGCCACCATTCTATGACACATTATAGCAGAGTTTCTCAACTTCAGCACTATTGACATTTGGGGCCAGGAGTTCTTTGAGGGGATGGCCTGTTCTTTGCATTGTAGGATGCTTAGCAGTATCCCTAGCCATTACCCGCTAGATGCAAGTAGCAACTGTCTCTCCCATAGTTGTGATAACCAAAAATGTCACCAGACATTGCTAAAATGTCCCCTGGGGGGGCAAAATTGCCTCCAGTTGAGGACCATTGGATGATAGCAATAGCCTCCTGTTCTCTCTACTTCCTTGCCTCCCCACAGTTTATTCTCCATCTAGCAACCAGTGTATCATGTAAATGTATCAGTAAGATCGTGTCATTCCTTTGCTCAAAACATTCCAGTGGCTTCCCATCTCATTAGGCACAAATCTGTAAGAAGTGCCTACAGATTCCTTCCCTACACACACACACACACACACCTGTTGAAAAGCAGGTTATTCCCATTGTTCAAAGCTTTTTCTCTTTATGCAAATTGGAAAGGACACCCCTTTCACTAGGAGATGCAGCCCCTTACCCTACTTTATTTTTCTTTACTGCATCATTTACCAGTTTACATCTTATATTTATTGAATGATTAGTAAAATTTGAAGTATAATAATTATACAAAGTCTAGAGTTTTAATAATATGTACAATTGTAAAGATGTGCCAAGATAAGTGCTGACATTTCAAGAAAGGCTTAGCACCTAACCTAGCCCAGAGATTCTTAAAAGATTTCTCAGAAGAAATGATGCCTAAATAGGACTTAGTCTGGTAGTATAGAAGGAGAGAAAGGTATTTAATAGTAGAGGGAGAAGAGAAAGAGGGGAGCAAATGATTAGTTCAGTTTTGAACTAACTCCAGGGTCCCTCCATGAGATTATTCCATCAGGTAGTTAAGAGATAGGAGTCTTGATCTCAAGAGAGACATCTGGGCTGTAGATACAGATTTGGGGATAATCATTAAGTAGGCAGAAATGAGAGAATGTTTACATGTCATAATTGGAAGGATAGGCTTGAAATGTAGTCTGGTAACCAAGAATATTCCCTAATCACAGCCACAGGGGGAAATGTAGGGGCGGGGGGAAAGATAAGAGACTGCTGATTGCTTCTCTAAGACAAGGGAAACAAATGAGATAGGGTCAGTTGGTCATCATACTTTAGAACTCTTTCCCTTACTTCGGTCTGGTTTAAACTGAATAATTGTTCTTCCTCAGGGCTTATCGAAGTGTTGATTACATTAGACAAATAGAGCCTGCTGGTTATGACTAGTCATAGGTACCAAGACTCTTAACTTTTATGCCTTAGAAAAATCAGTTTTTCAAACTTGGAAATTTGGGCATGGAAAAACTTTAAAGTGTGGATTATGAAGTGTTCTTTTTACCTCATTCTTATACTTTTAACTTGGGATAGTAAACTAGCATGTCTTAGTTTAACTAATAGTCATCTGTTATACAGCAAACTACTCCAAAATCTTCTGGTTTTAAAAAATGATTATTTCTCATAATTCTGTAGGTCACTGTAAAGTTCTTCTGCTGGTCTCACCTGGGTCCACTCATGCAACTGCAGTCAGTTGGCAGCTTGGCCTGGGACTGAAGGGTCTAGGGATGGCTGCACTGATATGTCTGAGCCTGAGGTGCTGCCCGTCAGCTGGGCATCTCTCTCTGCAGGCAGGGTCTCCTCATTCATAATTTCCCTTGGGCTTTGTAACATGGCACCAGAAGTATTCCAAGAGGGCAAAAGCAGAAGCCTACAAGGCTTCTTAATGCCTAGTCTCAGAAGTTGTATAAGATCAGTTCTTTTGCATTCTGCCACACTAATATGTATGCAGATTCTCATTTAAACCTCACAACAGTGCTACAAAAAGTAGGTACCATTATTATCCTCATTTTTAAAGTGAGGAAACTAAAGCTCAGCACTTAGTAGTTTGACCTCAGGCACCAAACAGGTAAGCCACAGAACCAAACATGGGTTTCAGTTTCTCCTTACCAATCAGCAAACTTTGTGATGTTGATTTATCTGAGCCTGACTCCTCATCTGTAAAATGGGAGTAATACTACTATACAGAATTATTCTCAGGATTGAATGAGTTGCTTTCTGAAGTACCAACAGAAGCAGTTCAAGATGGTAGCATAGGAAGATTCTAAACTCTTCTCCTCCCACAGACACACCAAATCTACAGCTACATATGGAACAGTTCCCTTTGGAAAAGACCTGAAAACTAACTGAACGGTTCCTCTATAACAGTTCCTCTAAAAGGGCCACATAGAGACTGGTGGGAGAGGCAGAGATGTGGTCTCACTAAAAACCCCATCTCCAACATAGCAACTCACAATTGGGAGAGATCTCACAAATACAACACTTCTCCCTGAGGAGCAAGGGGTTCCTGCCTCACATTGGTCACTCCAACTCTTGTGACCTGCATCAAAGAGACAAACCCCCAAAACACCTGGCTTTGAAAGCCAAAGAGGCTTACACATCCAGGAGAACCAAGAGACTGTAAGGGATTCCACTCTTAAAGGGCTTGCATGCAGACTCCCTCATCCTAGGGCCCAGCACAAAAGCAGCAGTTTGTAAAGCACCTAGACCTTATATGGAGGAGATTCATTTGCTAATCTTAAAGCATGTGCCAGAGGGGTAGGGGCTTGTTGTGCCTTTCTCTGGGGACAGAGGCACTGGGAGGTGCCATTTTTGTGCTCTCCTATCTTGCTAGTGCCGGGAGGCACATAACAGTCACAGCACTCTTCTACTGTCCCACCAAAGCTGGCAAGCACACCCAGCCCATGTACCCCCCCACTCCATTGCATAAGCTGGCAGGCATGCTCTAGCCCTGTGCTCTCCTGCTGCCTTCCTAAAGCTGGCAGGTGCATAGTCCACACAGGGGACGTCCCTTGAGTGCCTGGCTCTGGAACAGACATTCAGGTCCAGGAAGCCAAGAGAATTCCAAATCAGATGACCCCAAAGAGATCCACTCCAAAACAAATTATAATTAAAATGTCAAAAGTTAAAGAGAGAATCTTAAAAGCAGCAAGAGAGAAATGACATGTTACATACAAGGGAACCTCTGTGCGACTATCAGCAGATTTTTTTAGCCAAAACTCTGCAGGCCAGAAAGGACTGGCATGATATATTCAAAGTGCTGAAAGGAAAAAACTTCCAACCAAGAATACTCTACCCAGCAAGGTTATCACTCAGAATTAAGGGGGAGATAAATTGTCTTCCAGACAAGGAAAAACTGAGGGAATTCATCACCACTAAACTGGCCTTACAAGAAATGTTAAAGGAATTTCTTTAAGCTGAAAAGAAAAGACACTAAGAAAACCTATAAAAGCAAAAATCTCCCTGGTAAAGGTAAATATATATGGTAAAAGTAGTGGATTGATCACTTAGAAAGCTAGTGTAAAGGTTAAAAGACAAAAGTAGTAAAAGTAACAAACTGTAATAGTTGAGGAATACACAAAATTAAAAGATATAAAATGTGATCTCAAATAAAACATGGGCAGGGGAATAAAAATGTAGAATTTTAGGGTGTGTTCAGACTTAACTTGCTATCAACTCAGACTGTTAGATATAATATGTATATGTTAAAGGTAAACCTCATAGTAACCACAGAACAGAAACATGTTAAGTTACACAAAGGTAATGAGAAGGGAATTTAAGCATAACACTCCAAAGTCACCAAACCACAAGGGAAGAGAGCAAGAGAAGAATAAAGCAACAGAGAGGAGCTACAAAACAGCCAGAAAGCAATTAACAAAACAGCAATAAATATATACCTATCAATAATTACATGTAAATGGACTAAATTCTCCAGTCAAAAGACACAATAACTGAATGGACAAGAAAAACGAAGACCTACCTATATGCTGCCTACAAGAGACTTCAGGTGTAAGGTTACACACACAGACTGAAAGGAAAGGGATGGAAAAAGATATTTCATGCAAATGGGAACCAGAAGAAAGGTGGGGTAGTTATATTTCTATCAAAGAAAAGCTATCTTTTGATACCTTTTCAAAAGATAAACAAAATTGGCAGACTTTCAGACTAAGAAAAAAGAGAGAGGGCTCAAATAAAATCAGAAGTGAAAAGGGAGAAGTTACAACTGATACCAAAGAAATGCAAAGGACCATAAGGGACTACTATGAATGATCATATGCCAACAAATTGGACGACCTAGAAGAAATGGACAAATTCCTAGAATCATACAATCTTCCAAGACTGAATCATGAAGAAACAGAAAATCTGAATAGACCAGTTACTAGCAAGGAGATTGAATCAGTAATCAAAAACCTCCCAACAAACAAAAGTCCAGGACAGCTTCACTGGTGAATTCTACCAAACATTCAAAGAGGATTTAAAATCTGTCCCCCTCAAAGGCTTTCAAAAAATTAAAGAGGAGGGGATACTTACAAACTAATTTTACAAGGCTAGCATTACCTTAATACCAAAACCAGAAAAGACACTGCAAAAAAAGAAAATTACAGGCCAATAACCCTGATGAATATAAATGCAAAAATCCGCAACCAAGTATTGGCAAACTGAATTCAACATGCGTTAAAAGGATCATATATCAGAATTGAGTGGGATTTATTCCAGTGATGCAAGGATGGTTGAACATCTGCAAATCAACATGCTACACCACATTAACAAAATGAAGAGTAAAAATCATCTGATCACCTCAATAGATGCAGAAAAAGCACTTGATAAAATTTAACATCCATTTATGATAAAAACTCCCAACAAATTGGGTGTAGAAGGGACATACCACAACATAATAAAGGCCATATGGTCAATTAGTTTATGACAAAGGAGCCAAGAATATACAGTGGGGAAGGGACAGTCACTTCAATAAATGATGCTGGGAAAACTGGACAGTCACATGCAAAAGAATGAAAACTAGTGTACTGTCTCACACCGTAAATAATAATTAACTCAAAATGGATGACAGACTTAAATGTAAGACCTGAAACGTAAGACTTAAGTGTTAAGACTGTAAAACTCCTAGAAGAAAACATTAGGTGGTAAACTCCTTGACATCAGTCTTGACAATGATTTTTTTGGATTTGATTCCCAAAGGCGAAGGCAACAAAAGCAAAAATAAATAATGGGACATAAAACTAAAAAGTTTCTGCACAGCAAAGGAAACCATCAACAGAATGAAAAGGAAGCCTACTGAATGGGAAAAAAATACTTGCAAATCATATATCCAGTAAGGGGTTAATATCCAAAATATATAAAGAACTCCTGCAACTCAATAGCAGAAAAACAAGCAATACAATTGAAAAGTGGGCAGAGAATCTGAAGAGATATTTTTTCAAAGAAGACGTACAGGTGACCAACAGGCACCTGAAAGATGCTCAACAACACTAATCATTACAGAAATGCAAATCAAAACCACAATGTGCTATCATGTCACACCTGTTAGAATGACTGTTATCAAAAAGACGAAATAACAAGTGGTGTTGAGGATGTGGAGAAACAGGAACCCCTGTGCACTGTTGGTGGGCAGGTAAATTAGTGCAGCCACTATGGAAAACAGTATAGAGGTTCCTCAAAAAATTAAAAATAGAACTACCATATGATCCAGTAATTCGACTTCTGGGTATTTATCTGATGAAAATGAAAACGGTAGTTTGAAAAGATAGATGCATTGCTGTGCTCGTTGCAGCATTATTTACAGTAGCCAAGATATGGAAACAAGTGTCATATACACACACCCACAATGGAATACTATTTGGTCATAAAAAGAAGGAAATCTTGCCGTTTGTGACAACATGGATGGACCTTGAGGAAATGAAGCAAAATACATCAGAGAAAGACAAATACTGTGTGATTTCACTTAAATGTGGAATCTAAAAAAAAAAAAACATAGATACAGAGAACAGATTGTAGGTTGCCAGAGAGGATGGGTTTTGGGGAGTGGACAAAATGGGTGTGAAGGGGGTCACTTCCAGTTATAAGAGGTGCAAACATCCAGTTATAAGTAAGTCATGGGATGTAATGTACAGCATGGTGACTATTGTCAATAATATTGTATTGCATATTTGAAAGTTGCTAAAAAAGGAAATCTCAAAAGTTTCACAAGAAACAAATTTTATGTTGTATGGTGACAGATGGTAACTAAACTTGTGGTGATCATTTCCCAGTGTATGCAAATACCAAATCATTATGTCGTACACCTGAAACTAGTAAGTGTTGTTTTGCCATTTATACCTCAATTTAAAAAATAATGAAAATTAAGCACTTAGCAGAGTGCATGATACAGAGCAGGTACTCAAAAATGTTAATTTCACCACCTTTCTCATACTCTTCTCAGGTTTCTTTATTAGGAAATGTTTTTATACATCTTATTTGTCTTGTTATCTTTTAAAAAGATTTCAATGACCCAGACTAGAATTATTATTAAAGGAGACCGTCATTAACATTCTAATAGTAGAGCAATAATTAATCCCATCTGATGGAATTAGTTATTATAAGACTGCAGTCTTGGCTGTTCTACCCTAAGGTGTTAGTGGCTGATGATCACTTAATATATCACTCTTCCAGAAATTATTTACATTTTCAGAGGTAATATAATGCCAATGAATGAATAGAATAAAAGAATTTTAGGTTTTCTGGCAAGCCAGTGAGGAGGCTAAGAGTAGGAAAGGGATCTCTCAGTCGTGCTCCTTGTGGTCTGCCAATCTCCATGGGCCAGCCCTGGCAATTGATCAAGTCAGTCACATATACAATTCATAGATTGGGGTTTGTATAGAGAAAAGGGAGAGATTTCTTTTAATGAATTCAGATTGTCATACAATATTTCATTTGCATATGTGACATTTAGGTAAACACAGATGCAGCCACTGTACTATAAATGCCAACTACAGTGCTGACAAATTAAGGTTTGAGCCTGTTATGGGCTGAATTGTGTCCCCTCCCAAATTTTATATCTTGAAGCTTTAATTCCCCATACCTAGAATGTGACTATATTTAGAGATAAGATCTTTAAAAGGGTGATTAAGTTAAAATGAAATCTTTAAGTTGAGCCCTAATCCATTATGACTGGTGTTTTTATAAGGAAACGGGATTAGGACACAGACTTGCACATATGCAGAGGGAAGAACACATGAGGATACAGTGAGAAAGTGACTATCTACAAATCAAGGAGAAAGGCCTCAGAAGAAACCAAACCTTCTGACACCTTGATCTTGGACTTCTACCATTAAGAAATAAATTTCTGGGGTCACCTGGCTGGCTTAGTGGGGCATGCAACTCTTGGTCTTGGGGTCATGAGTTTGAGCCCACGTTGGGTGTAGAGATTACTTAAAATCTTTAAAAAAAATAATAATAATAAATTTCTGTTGTATAAGCCACTCAGTCTGTGGTATTTTGTAATGGCAGCCCATGCAAACTAATACAGGGGCCAGGCCATTTTCCGCCCGTACACATGGTATTTTATAATTGGTATTTTTTCAAAACCAAACATTTTTGTTACAGGAACAGAAATCAGGAATGGATTATAGGAACCTTTTCTTACAAAGTAACCAAGTTATGATCTGGCATTTGAAATAGAACAGATTAGAAGGGTCTTCTTATCCTTTATCCTACCACCATAGCTATAACTCTTTTTCCTTCTATTTCTTTACCCTTTCACCCTACCCTACACCACCCTATCCAACACACATGCATACCAGGTAGCTGGCCTTTTTGCCTTCAGTCCTTATATTTCGTTATATTCTCTTAACAAGCTTTTTATTTTCCTAAGCAACAAGAAAATTATCCATGTTGTTTTTCTGCCTTCAGTCTATAAAATAAATACTTGAGTAGCCCAGTTGAAGGATGAGAGAGACTTAACATTTATGGAGTACCTGTTTTGTGCTAGGTACTATGTTACTCACTACATAAACCATCCACTTTGGTGAGAAAACCAGCAGTGACCCAATTTAGAAAAGGAAAAGGAAAAGCAACAGTAATAGACTTGTGACATCACTTTGGAACTTTGAGTCTCTGGCCATTGCCCTAGTTTCTATATACTTAGCCCTGCCATTATCAGATCCACAATACCTGATGTTTCCAAAAAGTATCTTAACTATTGAAATCTCTAGATGTAAATCCTTTTGTGAGATATGAAAGCTGCATATCCTTGGGGTACCTTTGGGGAATGGCCCTGGAAATAGCATGAAGGTACTAGTGCTTCTGAGAGTGTGTCATTGACAGTCATAAGTAATTTGCATGTGCATGTCCCTTTCTTAACGGAGAGTAACAGGAGGAAAAATGGAAAAAGTTGCTTCCCTTGAACTGGTATGATAGTTATAGTTACAATAGTCAAGAAGGGGCAGCTAGCTCTAAAGACACTGGAAGCATGCCTGGTCTTGTGTAAAATATCTTCCATCTAGTTGTGAAGAAATTTGAAATGGTTTCCTTGGGCTTGGGATTCTGAAGAAAAGGAGCCTAAGGGAAAAATAGCTTATTAGCCCTACACATCAGGGTTCAGCAAACTATGTCCTGTGGGTTCAGTTTGATCTGAGGCCTATTTTTATATGTCCCTTGGTCTAAGAATGAATTTTACATTTTTAAAGAATTGTTAAAAAATAAGAATATGATGAAGACTTTGTATAGCCCACAAAGCCCAAAATATTTACTATCTGTCTCTGCAGAAAGTTTGTCATCTCTTGCATATCATTATAGAGGATCTGTTTTGTGTTTTCTGTTGAAAGACCGGTGGTATATTGTAAAGAGTTGAATATGAGAATTTTTTCTGAACACTTGTAGTATTTCATAGAATTATTCAATTTTAGACCCTATAGAAAGTTGAGAAATCATCTCTCATGTATTAGTTTGCAAGACTGCTGTAACAAAGTGCCACAAACTGGGTGGCTTAAATAACAAATATATTGTCCCACAGTTCTGGAGGCTCATGTTCAAAATCACTGTGTCAGTATGGATGGTTCATTGTGAGGGCTGTGAGGAAGAATCTGTTCTATGTCTCTTCCTAGCTTCTGGTGGTTTGCTAACAGACTTTGGTGTTCCTTGGCTTGTAGACTTATCACCCTGATCTCTGTCTTCATGTTCACATGGTATTCTCCTTGTATTTCTTTGTCTGTGTCCAAATTTCCCCTTTTTGCATGGACATAATCGTATTGGCATAGGGCCCACCTTAGTGATCTCATCTTAACTTTATGATCTGCTAAGACCCTATTTCTGTATAGGGTCACATTCACAGGTACTGGGGCTTAGGACTTCAGCATCTTTTTGGAGAACACAAATCAACCCACATTTTGTAAGCCTTTGTTGTGCAGATAAGAACACCAAAACCAAGAAAGCACAAGTCATTCAGGTCCTACAACTGTCTAGGAGCAGAACTAGTATTAAAATGTAGATCTTCTCACTGGTTCACTACTTGTTCACCTACATGCTTTAAACCATAATACACAATTGATAATAGAATAATGAGGTTCAAATCAAGTGTAGTACTTGCTTGTACTAGTTGCATTATTCCAGTCATCTTTTAATGTGCCTTCCAATACTCACTGAAGAATAATAAATTATAGATGGATTAGAATTAATCCATCATTTCCATCACAGAAATAAGCACATCATGTACTAATTTTAGGTTAAAACCATCTTTGTATAATGCTTAGTGAAATAAGTCAGTCAAAGAAAGACAAATGCCATATGATTTCATTCATGTGGAATTTAAGAAACAAATGAACAAGGAAAAAAAGAGACAAACCAGAAAACAAACGCTTAACTATAGAGAACAAACAGATGGTTACCAGAGGGGAGGTAGGTCGGGGATGGGTAAAATAAGTGAAGGGGATTAAGAATACACTTACTATGATGAGCACTGAGTAATGTATGGAATTGTTGAATCCATATATTGTATACTTGAAACTGATATAACACTCTATGTTGACTAGAATTAAAATTTTTAAAAAATCTTTGTATATTTAGTTCAGGAAGAACTTATCAAAGGTCTGTTATTACTAGGGAATAAGCATACACGTACAGTATAAGCTAGGTAGTAGTTGAGAATTTGTAGAGAGCATGCATTGGTCTAGAACTGCGCTTTGCCTGTTTCAATAGCATGTGGCTCATCCAGAGGTTCTAGTTACAACTCTGCTACAGGTTCTAAGATTCAAGACTCATTTTTTACCTGTAACAAATCACTTTAAGCTTTAATTCCCATTTCTTTAAAAGAAGGGACAAGGTCTTCAAAAGTGCCTTGTACATCTAGGATTCCAAGATTCTAATTCTGTGAATGTGATGAGACCCTCCTGCATTCGGAGTATCAGTTGGTTAGGGACAGTACATTTAATTCATACTGAAGAGTATATGGTAAATCTCTATACAGATTAAGACTTACCTAGCCAATTTGGAGTAGTATGTATGAGCGTTAATTGTGGGGCCCCAGTATTTGATTATAAAAACTGTTCGTAAAGTTCTCTTTGGATACATTCTAGTGTATGCTAGATTACAAGTGGGAGGAATATTGCTGGACTGTCATATTTTCTGTTACAATTATGGGCCAGATTTCTGAGTGAAGAACTAACTTTAAAAGGCTATACCCCCAGGGGCGCCTGAGTGCCTCAATAGGTTAAGTGTCTGATTCTTAGTTTCGGCTCAGGTCGTGATCTCATGGGTTGTTAGATCAAGCCCTGCATGGTGCTCCATGCTCAGCAGGGAGTCTGTTTGAAGATTCTCTCCCTCCCCCGCCCCGTGTGTGTGTATGCGCGTGCGTACGCGTGCACGCCCTCTCACACACACTCTCTAAAATAAATAAATATTTTTTAAAAATAAAAGGCTATACATACCCAGAGATAACCTAGTATGTCTTAACATTGGCATTCCAAGGAGTGAAGTTTAATTGTACCTCCTTTGCACTCTTGGTATTTTTTACCTCTCATACTTCTGTGGGAGTCAGCCTCCAAGATGACCCCTGGTTATTCCTGTCCTTGTGAGGTCCCCTCCCATACCAACCAGTAGGATACTGTGGAAATGACAGTGTGTGACTTCTGAGGCTAGGTCATAAAAGACATCTTAGCTTCCAGTTTGCTCTCTTGAATCACTCATTCTATGGGAATTCAGCTGCCGTGTCGTAAGAACACAAGAGCCCTGTGGAGAGGTCCAAGTGATGAGAACTAAGGCCTCCTCCTAATAAGCAGCACTAATTTGCCTGGCATATGAGGGAGCCACCTGGGAAGTGGATCATGCAGCCCTTGTCAAGCCCTCAGAGGACTGCAGCCCCAGCCAACATCTTGTCTGCCACTGAGCCATATCTAGAGCTAAGCCCTCCTGGATTCTTGGCTGCAGAAACATTAATAATAAATGTTTGTTGTTTTAAGCTACTAAGTTTGGGGCAAATGTGTTATTCAAAAATAGGTAACAGCACCACCTTTGTTGATTTTGCTCCTATTTTCAGATCATTGTTTATATCTTTATCTCCCAATTAGATTATCTACTGAAGGGCAGAGTTCATGTCTTATCTCACTTTTGTATGCCTTAACTGAGGTTATTACAGGGCTCTGAAAATATTTAATTCAATGTGATTGACTTATATAAAGGCTAGAACACCTGGGTTGCACCTATGGTTTTTGCTAGAAGGATGTAAATTATCTTTACTACTTTGTTTGGAAATAAATGTGGTATTTTAAATAGGTTTCCTTAAAAAGAAGTTCGCGTGTTTAAAAGATGCAAGTGAGGGGCACCTGGGTGGCTCAGTCGTTAAGCGTCTGCCTTCGGCTCAGGTCACGGTCCCAGGGTCCTGGGATCGAGCCCCACATCAGGCTCCTTGCTCTGCGGGAAGCCTGCTTCTCCCTCTCCCACTATCCCTGCTTGTGCTCCCTCTCTCGCTTTGTCTCTCTCTGTCAAATAAATAAATAAAAAACCTTTAAAAAAAAAAAAAAAGATGCAAGTGAAACAAAAATACAGTTATTTATATGGGACTTAATATTTTAACAAGTATCTAAACAAATAGAGGGAAAAGACTCAGAACCAGGAAGAGCTGTTAAAGTTGGTCATGTTTAAAAGATTTCCTGAGAAAAAGAATGTCCTTTTTGCCTTGTTTGTTTTTCTTTATTTGAAAATAAGTTCAAATATGGATAAATTGAAAAAAAAACAACATGAAGAACACCTGTATACCTTCTACCTAGATTCACCTATTAAGTTCTTGCCTCATTTGCTTTATCATTTATGTTCCTGTGTCCTCTTGCTCTCAGTGATGTGTTTGTAGATGTATAGGTGTATGTACATGTATATGTACGTGTATATGTATATGTATGTATATATGTCCACATACACAATATTTTTTCTAAATCATTTCAGGGTAGCTCACATATATCACAGCCCTATACCCCTAAATTCTTAAGTGTTTAGTTCCTAAGAATTACAGTTAACAAACTTTGATTAAATTGAACATTGATACTTTACTATTCGTAATCCAGTTATGTCTGTTGATCCAGTAATGTCCTTTTTGCCATTTTCCCCCTTCCCAGTATAGGACCCAGTATGGGGTTAGGCGTCTAGTGTATCTTTGGTTTCCTTTAAACTGTAACTTTCCATAGACTTTGTCTTTTATGGCATTGGAATTTTGGAAGAACACTTGTTCCCACCACACACACTTTTTTGGTAGAATGTTCCTCATTTGGGGCTTATCTGGAAGGATTCAGTATCCGCTTAAATATTCTAAAGTGAGAAAACAGTATTCCATTCCAAGGATCAATTTAAAGAAAAATTTAGGTCATGTTTAGTTTGAAAAATTATTGGAACTTGAAATGGAAACCCAAAACCGATTGTAGAATCAACTTCTTAGAAAATGTTTAGAATAAGAGCATTTTCAATCTTTCATGTTACTGTAAGTAGTATTGATTGGCCCAACAACTGGATTTTTAAAAGTCAAGAATGTCTTGGCATTGGTATGACCTTAAGTAGTTTTGTTTAGCTTCATGATGAACTTAGCTACCCCAAAAGCCAGTGATATCTTTCTGTGGAAACAAAGGATTTTCTTCCAACTATTGCTGTATTTTCAATGGACATTGCGAAGTTCTTACCGTCTGTCAGACATTGGAGTGGATCATGGGGATACAAAGAAGAATGTGACACAGACTTCCTATGCCACACTGTGTGTTAAAAGACCACCAGAGAGGCTAGTATGCCAGAGAGGACAGGAGCCTGCACTTGGGGATAGTCTGTAACTGTGCTGGATGCTCCTTTCTGCCCAAGAGGAATCCCTGTTGCTCCTATAAGAGACATCCATTGCAAGAAAAACTTAACCTTGCTGCTGCTTGGCATTTTTAACCTATTCTGGTGCATTGGAAATGACTAAATCACATTGAATAGTTTAGTGCAGGCAATCCCTTTAAAAGACTGCAGGATAAAATAGATTATTTCTTTTAATGCTTGAATTCTTTAAGTGTCAATTGTTTTATATATATGGAATGTCCAGGAATTCACTTTTTAAAAAATAATAGCACTAAATTTTAAATTTTATTTCTATTTATTTATGCATCATTTCCAACAGTATCACAGGTGAATGGTTCAACATTATTTTAAGGTGAAAAATGTTTTTTTTTAAGTCTGAAGATAAAACAGCTTTGTATCTTCTGATGCTGTGATCATAGTTACGGCTTTGTTTTTGACTCTTTGTGTGGCAGTGTCTTAGGCAATTACCTGGAAAGATGGATGTTTTCATTTCATTTCATGAATTCTCAATATAAGAATTAAGAAAATGTTATCTATTTAAGATTCTATGTTATATTTTGTTAATACGTAACTAAATACCAGGCTCAAGCAAAGGATCTGTGGTTTTATATTGTCAGAAATATGACTTTAAAAGGCACATAGAGAACAGAAAGGAATTCAAGAATCCATAAATCTAATATAAGATTGGGAAAGATTTTTTTTTAAGTGGCTGTATATATGTCCTTCCTTCTATGTTGGTAAATACTGACAAAGAGTAATATTTTATTGATAAATATTTATTTTAGTCAAAATAATTCTCTGGTAAGACTCTCAAGCTAATTTTGACAATCTTCCTTTTATTAACATTGAAAGGAAAGGATCACAAGTACTTTTAACCTATGTAGTTTAAATGCAGTTAACCATATAGTATATAATTGACCTTTCAAACTACCTTAGTTGTTGGGCTTCCCACAGTAGGGCCGTATTGTGAAGCATTAGGTAAGCTCTGAATCTGATTATATGGAATGTAGATTACATAGAAGTTATTTCTTATTTATATTGTTAATATTGATTAAGAACTGAGTAGATTGTCTTAAATTTAAAAATCCCTACTGCTGGGGCACCTGGGTGGCTCATTTGGTTAAACGACTGCCTTCGGCTCAGGTCATGATCCTGGAGTCCCAGGATCGAGTCCTGCATCGGGTTCCCTGCTCGGCAGGGAGTCTGCTTCTCCCTCTGACCCTCCCTCCTCTCATGCTCTCTCTCTCTCTATCTCATTCTCTCTCTCAAATAAATAAATAAAATCTTTAAAAAAAAAAAATCCCAGCTGCTTTGCACAGAGCTTAGAGAGCAGAATGCAAAGTGTTTTAAATTCCTTAGCACAAATAGTGTGCTATAAAATTGCCAGGTGATTCTTTTTAAAATGAAAACTGGTTGAATATTGGAAATTTTATGTGATTCAACCTTAAAATGGGTTTCTTTGTGACATGTCTTCTGCCTCCCTCTCTAGCCTCCTCTCCTGCCTCAGCCCACCTTGAACTTCATCTCCTAGCAACATGAAACAGCTTGTCATTTCCTTGCTTACATCTAACTTCCACAGTTTAGAGTTGCACTGTCCACTCTGATAGCCACTACCTGCATGTACCTATTTAAATTTAAGTTTAAATGCATCAAAATTAAATTAAAACCCCAGTTCCTGTTTCACAAGCCACATATGATAAACTCAAAAGCCACACGTGACTAGTCACTACCTTACTGGAGAGTGCAGATAGCAGATATTTCCATCGCCACAGAAAGTCCTACTGGCCAGTGTCGTTAGAGCCTTTTGTTCCACACTCTGCCCACTACAACTTTCTCTTCTTCCTTACCTATTTAAATCTTTTTTTTTTTTTTTTAAGATTTTATTTATTTATTTGACAGAGAGACACAGCGAGAGCAGGAACACAAGCAGGGGGAGTGGGAGAGGGAGAAGCAGGCTTCCCGCCTAAGAGGGAGCCCGATGCGGGGCTCGATCCCAGGACCCTGGGATCATGACCTGAGCCGAAGGCAGACGCTTAACGACTGAGCCACCCAGGCGCCCTTCCTTATCTATTTAAAACCTACTTTTCCTTCAAGATTTATATCGTGTATCATTTAATGCCAGAAACATTTCTAGCCCGTCCTCTTCATTCCCAATGTCTGGGTTAGATTTCTCCTTTATTTTCGCATTTTGCCTTCATTATTAAGGCACTTTACAGTTGAAAATTTAGGTTTGTATCATGTATGTCTTCCCTTCTAGACTGGACGCTTTCAAATTCCACCTTTTAAACATTTCTTGAGTCCATCTACTTTACACTAAATATAGTGGAAACAGCATAGTCTTAGGAATCAAACAGATCTCATTTTAAATCCTGGGCCCTCCACTTAACTACCTTTGTGACCTTAGCTTTAATCTTGTCCAGCGTTAGTTTTCTCATGTATAAAATAGAAATGGTAAACTTCAACTTTATGATTGAAGGTTGTTATGGACTGAGTGTTTGTGTCCCTCCAAAATTCCTGTGTTGAAATCCTAACACCCAATGTGGTCTTATTAGGAGGTGGGGCCTTTGGAAAGTAATTAGGTCAGGAGGCTGTAGGCCTCAGGAATGGGATTAGCTTCCTAATAAAATAGACCTCAGAGAGCTCTCTTTCCACCATGGGAGGATGCAACAAGAAAGCAGCAGTCTGCAACTGAAAGAGAGCTCTTACCAGAACCCAACCGTGCACCCTGATCCTGAACTTCCAGCCTCCAGAGCTCTGAGAAATAAATTTCTGTTGTTTATAAGGCTCCCTGGCCAGTCTATGGTATTCTGTCATAGCAGCATGAACTAAGACAGAGGTCATAAATATATATAATTAGAAAAGAACAGTAAATGCTGTTTTTTTTAAAAGAAAAATGCAGCATAGGAGGGGGAAGCACATAATTTTCAAGTAGTATGACCTATTTTTTTCTGCTTCCTGATTTATTTTTAAATAACGAATTTTTATTAAATTAATTGTTTCTAAACAATTACATATCTGATATCTGACCTCCTCAGTTCTTTGAGTTGTATGGAAAGAGAGACACTCTAATGAAGAACTTTTGGGTCTAGATAAGTACCTATTTGCATTGTGAAGATTTCAGAATGTACTTTTACCAAACATGTACTTCATAGCTCATATGACCCACCATGTATCCAACATTTCCTCTTGAATGTCTACTGCCACCCTCAATCCAAGCCCTCCTTACTACGTAACCTTCTAGCTAACTTCCCTTACTCCAGGCCCTCCCTGTTTTAATCCATCCTTTATGCCACATTTATAAATCTTTTTTACTCCCTTGTCTCTCTGTTTTTATAAAAGATTTTATTTGAGAGAGAGAGGAGGGAGAGGAGCAGAGGGAGAGGACAAGCAGACTCTGCTCTGAGCACAGAGCCTGATGTGGGGCTCAATCTCAGGACCCTGAGACCGTGACCTGAGCTAAAACTAAGAATTAGCCACTTAAGTGACTGAGCCACCCCAGTGCCCCACCTTGTCTTATTTTTTTAACCTTCTATTTCCTGTGTTATCATTGTACCTTTTTGCCTCAACATCAAGACCTTTAGTATCCTCACTCTACCTTAACTGTCAAATCTTTTAACCATCTAACTTCCTATTATTCTTTGTTCACTGCAGAGGCAGATCTTTTTTACCGTCCCATTAATATGCCATGTTCAGTCCTACCTCCTAGTTTTTACTTATGTTGTGTGTTGTATAAAACAATATGGTATATATAATAGAAATATGGAAATTTGGCATTAACCATATTCACTTAGTATTACCTATATGATCATTTTGAAGTAGGAAGTAACAAGAATTGTGTCTGGTGCCTTATGGATAAAGGGCATGGGGCTTGGTCTTCGACTAAATTCTAATAGCTCTTCTCTCATGAGAGCTGGGTGACCTTGGGCAAGTCCCTCAGTCTGAGCATTAGTTTCCTTTATTTGTAAAATGGGGAAAAGGATAACTGCTCTAAGGTGGTGGTTAGGCTTACACAATGAACCTATAGAAAACATTTATCACGAGTGGAACATGAATGTAGATATTGTGGCTACCTATTTAGAAATAGATTCAGTTCTGGATGGCAGAAAACCCTAAATTACAGTGGCTTAACAAGTTGGAAGTTTGTTTATTTGGCCACGTAAGACAGCATGGGGATCTAAGATGAGTATAACATCCTAAGATATCAAGGAACTAAACTTCCGGCTTGTTGCCATGCTGTCTTTGGCCTCAAACTCATGGTTGAAGATGGTGGCATTTGCGTTCTAGGTATCAAGACAAAGGTATGAAAATAAAGGAAAAACCATGCATGTGTTCTCTCTCTCTTTTGGGTAGGTATCCTGAAGATATCACATGACATTTCCATTTACATGTCATTTGCTAGAGCTTGTTCACACAGCAATACACTTAGCTGCAAGGGAAGCTGGGAAATGCAGTCTTATTCTCAGCAGCCCATCTTTTGATTGCCAATATTCAAGCTAAAAATTTTATTGTAATATAAGATGGCAAAATCCCTCGCTACACACTATGCTTACTAAAGGTATAAGATTATGAGTTTTTTGACACCAATATTGATCTGGGTCATTGTTTTTACAAAGAAATACTAAGTGGAACACAAGGAGAAAACCTAGTTTTAACAAAGTAGAGAAGTTATATTACTTAATGTTGATCTCTGTTTAAAAAAAATAATCCTAGGGGTGCCTGGGTGGCTCAGTCATTGAGCGTCTGCCTTAAGATCAGGTCATGATCCCGGGGTCCTGGGATTGAGCCCCACGTCGGGCTCCCTGCTCCGCGGGAAGCCTGCTTCTCCCTCTCCTACTCCCCCTGCTTGTGTTCCCTCTCTCCCTGTGTCTCTCTCTGTCAAATATAAATAAAATCTTAAAAAAATAAAAAATAAAATAAAATAATAAAAAAATAATCCTAGGGGTGCCTGCATGGCTCAGTCGGTTAAGTGTCTGACTCATGATCTCAGTTCAGGTCTTGATCTCAGGGTTGTGAGTTCAAGCCCTGAATTGGGCTCCACACTAGGTGTGGAGCCTACTAAAATAATAATATCCTACACGTGAAGTTTTAAGAGAAAATAAATTTCACATTTTACTCACAATAACTAGGGAGAAAAGAATTTTTTAAATCTTTTTTTAAAAGATTTTATTTATTTATTTATTTGACAGAGAGCAAGCACAAGCAGGGGGAGTGGGAGAGGGAGAAGCAGGCTTCCTGCTGAGCAGGGAGCCCGATGCAAGGCTCGATCCCAGGACCCTGGGATCATGACCTGAGCCAAAGGCAGATGCTTAACCAACTGAGCCACCCAGACACCCCAAGAGAAAAGAATTTTAGTAAATTTTACAACAACATATACTTAGAGAACAAGCATTTATTCAGTATATAAATACAGAATGGTAATGTTATTTATTGAAGGAGGTAGGGACAGGTTTAGGAGAAAAAGTCAAGTTTGTTTGTTGAACACATTAAGCTTCAGTTGCCTATTAAACATCCAAGAGCGGGGCGTTTGGGGGGTGCAGTTGATTGAAGTGTCCAACTCTTTGTTTTGGCTTGGGTCATGAACTCAGGATCATGAGATCGAGCCCCGCATCGGGCTCTGGGCTCAGTGCGGAGTCTGCTTTAGATTCTCTCTCCTTCTGCCTTTCCCCCCCACCTCTGAAATAAATAAATATTAAAAAAAAAAAAAAAGTCCAAGTGGATATGTCAAGTAGATCAATTATTTAAGAGAGCCTAGGAAAAAAAATCGGGATATAACAGTGTTTTTTCAGCTTATGGATCGTATTTAAGGCATGGAACTGAATGAGCTCACCTAGGAGAAACACACAGATGGAAAAGGGAATAGGTCCAGTCCTTGAGTTGTTCTTAATATTTACAGGTCAGACAAAGAGAAGCCAAGAGTAGGAAGTGGTGGGGAAAAAAGTAGAGTTGGGTATTTTTAAAAGTCAAGAAGAGAGTGTTTTAAGGAGGGAATTATCAGCTATGTCAAATGCTTCTGTGAGTTTGGGTAAGATGAGGACAGGAAATGTCCACTGGATTTGGCAACATAGACATCATTGATGGTGGCCATCATAAAAGCAGTTTTAGTGGAGGACTCCTAGGAACTGACACCATATTGAAGTGGGCTAAAGGTAAGTGGGTGGACCAGGAGGAAACACAATTATCTTGAGAAGTTTTGCTGTGAAAGAAATGAGTAGACAGAGGTGAGAAGTCACAGGATAGTATTTTGATGGGAATGAGTTAGCAGTCAATTTTAAACCTATAGATATTGGAGCTTTGTGGTTGGTGTTAAAAGAGGTATTTACACTTCAAAAGTCCCTGCAGAATGGGGCCCCTGGCTGGCTTAGTGGAGTATGCAACTCTTGATCTTGGGGTTGTGAGTTCGAGCCCCACATTGGGTGTAGAGATTACTTAAAAATAAATAAAATTTTTTTTAAAATCCCTGCAAAATCAACTGTGTATATATTTTATATATATACTGGACTTAAAGTTTCCACATTGCATTGCTTTTTATAAATGAAAAAGAGTTCACTGTGTTCTGTCTAAACTTAAAAAAAAAAAAAAATCAGTGTATTCTGTCCAGTCAGAATACACGTAGTAGAATACACATTTCTAGAAAACTTGTGTTAATGTAAGCATTTTTAGAAGCTATCCAGCTGCTAAAACACTTTATGATATAATGTTTCTAGTTGACCAAAATAGTAAATATTTTATTTAAAAATTGGAACATACCTGCAAAAATACCAATATCTAATTAATTACATTTCAATGCTTATGTGTTTTGCTGAGAAAATGAAATTAAATAGAATGTTTTGTAGCTAGTCAATAAATAAATTTATATCAAACACTGCTATATTCCAGGCACTGTTTTAGCTGCTGTTAATACAGGAGTGAAAAGGTCTCTGCTTTCCAGAAATGCTCTTACACTTTAGGATGTGAGGGGAAGACGAAAAGCATATACTACTTAGTATAGTACGAAGTACTTGGTACTTAATATAACACTACTCAGTACTTAGTATTAGCAAGTACTATGAATAAAATAAAATGGAGTAATGTAGTAGTGAGTGACTGGGATGACAACTTTTGCTAAGTGGTCAAGAAAAGCCTCTTGAAGGTAACCTTTGAGTTAAGACTGAATAATGGGTGAGGGGGTTCAAGTGTAAATGTCTAGAAGCAGGATTGTATTTGGCTGGTAACAGGAAGATAAGGCTAATGTGCCTGGGATATGGAATAATCTAGAATTAGAACGGTAGATGTTCAGAGAGTTCACTGGGATTATTTGAGTTTTGTTGTTTAGGACAAGGAACTTGGATTTGAGTTTTCTCCTTAATAGGAATCCTTTGAAAGGTGTTTTTTTGTTTGTTTTTTTTAGAGAAAAAGAGAGCACTTGCTCATGCAGGGGGTGGGGTGGGGGGAGAGGGAGAGAGAAAATCTTAAGCAGGCTCCACCCTCAGCACAGGGCTCAATCTCACAACCCTAAGATCATGACCTGAGCTGAAATCAAGAGTGGGACACTTAACCGACGACGGAGCCACCCAGGTGCTCCAGAAAGGTTTTAATCAGGTAAGGGACAGGATTAGATTTGCGCTTGGCAAGATCAGTCTGAATGCCATGTGGAACAGACTCACTACGAGGCATCTACAGTAGTCCAGTGAGATCATGATAGTTCCTCCTGAGCTGTAACCCTGGAGATGGCAGAGGCTGGTTAAAAATTCAGGATGCACAGGTGGATTTGATGGGGGCTGTAAGGGAAAGAGAATCGTCATGTTCAGCAGAGACTTAAATACCTGTCCTGATGTGGTGTCATGTTAGATAACAAATATACAAATTGATTTAAGCAGCTATATCCCTTCCTTCTTGGATAGTAATTCCTCATGCTTCTTCCCATTTTGGTGTCTTGGTTTGTTTTTTTTTTTTAAACCACCTAAATGATTTCATAATATTAATTTTCTTGCTACTTAAAAAATAATGTGTTTTTTCAAACAATTTTTAAAGGTTTTGATTGCAAAAACAAAGAAACAAAGAGAAATTGTGCTGATTCCAATAGAGGCCATTGTTTTATCAACATTCCTATGTATGTCTTCTTGTTCAAGTGTCCAGTTCCTAGCACACTGAAACATACCACCACATAAAAGCTTCCACAGATCGTTCTAAACCACCCCTCCTTTCTTACTTCTCCTGTCTTGTTTTGCTCTTCCTCCTTGCTGTTGGCTCCAGCTTTGATGCCCATTTATTTGATGCCTGAGATGGTGATTCTGTTGAAAATCATAAAACACTCCCTTCAGTAAGTCCTGAGACACTTTTTATCCCATTTTCCCCACTTCCCAGAAGGTCTTGGAGCTTAGTGAAGAAAGCAATCTCTGCTGAAGAGAACCATTCGTAGAAGCATAGTTAACAGATTAAATACAGCTGAGCCCTTGTTCACATGTTAAAATGGACTAAAACTTCTTCCTGCAGAAAATTCTGACCTTGCCTGTATATGTCTCCCTCCTTATTAAGGTAACCTTCTATCAAAGCAAGAGCCCTGATTAGGAACCTCAATTTCCGTTTTAGGGTGTTAGCCTTATCACCTGCTCATCTGGCCTCTGATACATGTAGTTCAGCTCTTAATCAGCATCATAGAATACTTGTCCTCCCCAGGGTTCAGTGGACTTTCTGTAAAGGGTCTGTTATGGACTGAATGTTTGTGTGCCCCCAAATCCATATGTTGAAGCCCTGCCTTGCAATGTGATGGTATTAGGAGGCAGAGCCTTTGGAAAATAATTAGGATTAGATGAGGTTATGAAGGTCGAGCCCTCATGAATGGGACTAGTGTCTTTATCACCTCACCTAATCCTAATTACTTAGTCAAAAGCTTGCTTCCTCTCTCTACTCTCCACGTGAGGAAACAGCAAGGAGTTGGCAGTCCGCTACCTGGAGGAGGACTCTCACCAGAACCCTACATGCTGGCACCTCAGTCTTAGACTTACAGCATCCAGAACTATGAGAAATAAATTTCTATTGTTTATAAGCCACCCAATTTATGGTATTTTGTTACAGCAGCCCAAACTGTCTAATACAGGGTCAGGTGATAAATATGGCCTCTGGTACAACTACCCAGTTCTGCTGTTAAAGCTTGGAAGCAGCCATTGATGATACAAAAATGAGTGGGCATAGCTGGGTTCTAATAAAACTTTATTTACAAAAACCAGCAGCAGGCAGCATTTGGTCCACAAACCATTGTTTGCTGAACCCTTCTCTCTCTAGGCCTTTGTTAGACAAACTGGTACACTCTTCAGCTATCATCAAAACCTGGGCTGTGCTATTCATGGAATACGATTAGAAGGAGCTATCATATGTCCACTTCTGTAAGTCATCCAAATTCTAAGATTCAATTCTTGAATTTGATTCCTTCTTTTGTCCATTAAAAAAAATTTTGTGTGTGTGTGTTAGGCAGGTAGACATACAGCTGTAAGTCTGCATCATCTATGATAGAAATGCTGAAGAGGAGGAATGTCCTTATTGAGCCAGTATTTCTCAGGGACAAGGTGTCTTAATTATAATAACCAGTGGTGAGGAACTACATGGAAGACTATGGAGAATAAAGGCAACCTATGGTTGTCTTTAGGAAGACAACGTCAAGAGCAAAACATGATAGAAATTCTCAAAAAGCCAGCTTGACTTTTTCTTGACTCTTGGGTGTCATTCTAGTCTCCAATTTTATTCAGGTAATAGTTGCTAAATGTCTGTTATGCTGTGTAAGGCATGGTGTTTGGTAATGTCTCCCAAGAATATTTTTTTACTAGGAAGAAATGCCTATTGGTATCTGCTTTCCAGCATATAGAGCTCGTTCCCTGGTATGTAGGAGATGCTCAATAAATATTTGAGGCTGAATTAATATCTCCTATTATAAATCAACAAATTGGTATTATTTGTAAATTACTCTCTAATGGATTCAATTAACATGAAATCAGTGGATGAATTGATAAGTAAAACAAGCCAAAGCTAATGTCCAACCATGAACCCAGGGTGATTCCAAATAGCCTGTGATGTCTATTTGAACAAGATTACTGAAATATCTCTTATATTGCACTGAAATATGTAAAGGGAAGTGATTGAATTAAATAAATACAATAGACTCGTTTAGGAAAAGAAATAAGAGCTAATTTAGGGGTTAGAACCAGGTGGGTATCTGCTGGCTAATAAAGCAGAGCTAATAGTTCTTTTTGAACACCTACTAAGTTCTGGTTTCTGGTGGTGTACTAGGACTTTTTTTTAATGAATAATTCCATGAAATTGTTTTACTAATGAAAAACTGAATCCAAAAGAGACAAAGTCATTTATTTGAGGGAAGCCCTCTTTTCTTGCTATCTCTTTGTGCTGGAGGTAAAGCTTGGTCTAGGAGACTGCTAGTCTGATGTTTTATTTCTTTTGTCATATGTACGGTTACATATTCACTTGCATTATTTTCCTTTTCCTTCCAAATGAGTCACTCCACTATTATACCAAGTGAACCTGGCTTTGTTAATAAGTATTCACTACTTTTATACAGTAGTCATTTTTTTTTTTTTTTTTTTTTTGGGAGAGAGAGAGTGGGGGGGGGGGAGGAGTAGGGGGGAGAGAGAGAGAGAGAGAGAATCTCAAGCAAGCTCCATGTCCAGCTCGGAGCCCAATACAGGGCTCAGTCTCACGACCCTGAGATCATGACCTGAGCCAAAATCAAGAGTCAGACACTTAACCGACTGAACCACCCAGGCACCCCTACAGTAGTCATTTTTTATTTTAATCTGCCTTTCCAAGATGCCAGCAATGACCTCCTGCCTAATTTAGTACCAGCAATCAATTTAAGTTTATTTGATCAAAGGAAGGAACTAACATTTTTTTAAATGTTTTATGTGCCGCTATGCCATCCTCATCATCAACATCATCATCACCACTACTAAGATTTACTGAATAAAAAGCATGGTGCTTGGTACTTGGGGGCTTTACATACATTTACATACAGTATCCCGTTATCTCCACCCCATTATCTCCACTCCATTATCTCCATTACTGTCCTCTGAGTGACTTTGATGAGGAAACAAACCTGTGGGTAAGGTGAAAGAAGGAAGGAAGTTTTGGAAGGTGTCCCAGTGAGCTATGCAATGGACCCAGTCTTTCCCACCAGTTTTCACATCTCATTGAATGTTCCCAAAACTCTACATGGTGGACATTATATTAAGTTGGGGTCATTACAAAAACTAATAAACTAAACTAAGAAGTGACTATATGCCGTGTTTCCCAAGCTTTTTTTAAAAATCACACCCCATTGTGAGAAAGGAATTTTACATTTCAACCCGGTACACACACACACACATATGGAACTGAAACAAAAATTGTGCAAACTAGTGCCCAACTTTGCTGTATGTGATGCCCTCTGAGGTTTCCTGTTATTCAAATTATTTTTTATAATGGATCAGGACCTACAGTTTGAAAAGTAGTGGTCTAATGTGTGTCTACTGAAGATGTATTCTTAGTATGACAGTAGGATAATAAGCCTGAGGTTCCTCTCTTCGTCTTTTTTTTTTTTTTTAAGATTTTATTTATTTATTTGACAGGGAGAGACATAGGGAGAGAGGGAACACAAGCAGGGTGAGTGGGAGTGGGAGAAGCAGGCTTCCTGCCGAGCAGGGAGCCCAATGCGGGGCTCGATCCCAGGACCCCGGGAGCATGACCTGAGCCGAAGGCAGACACTTAATGACTGAGCCACCAGGCGCCCCTCTTCTTTTTTTAGCTATTCTGTTCATAAATTTATCTCAAAATATGTTTATACATATTGAGCACTTACTACATGTCAGATGCAGTTCTAGGTCCCAGGATCTACAAAGATGAGGATGGTTCAGTCCTTGCCTTTGAACTCAAATGGATAAGACAGACAACAATTACAATAACTTTTAGTAAGTCCAGATGGCCCTTGAACAGGAGTGGCGCTAACACCCTGTGCAATTGAACATCTTCTATAGGGACACCTGGGTGGCTCATTCGGTTAAGAGTCTGCCTTCGGCTCATGTCATGATCCCGGGGTTCTGGGATCGAGCCCCGCTTCAGGCTCCCTGCTCAGCAGGGAGCCTGCTTCTCGCTCTCCTCCCTGCTGGTTCTCTCTCTCGCTCTCTCTGTCTCTCTCTCAAATAAATAAATAGAATCTTTAAAGAAGAAAAAATCTTCATGTAACTTCTGACTCTTCATATAACTTCTGACATATAACTTAAGTACTAGTAGTCTACTGTTGATGCCTTACCAATAACATAAACAGGTGTTAACACCTATTTTGTATGTTATATGTATTATATACTGTATTCTTACAATCAAGTAAGCTAGAGAATAGAAAATATTAACAAAATCATAAGAGAGAGAAAATGCATTTAGAGCACTGTACAGTATTCATCGAAAAAATCCGTGTACGAGTGGACCCACGCAGTTCCAACCTGTGTTGTTCAAAGGTCACCTGTATTATAATATCAGTATGAACTATGTGCTATGGGAACAGAGGAGCAAGCAACTAACTCTCCCAGCTGAAATCCAAAAAAGGCTTGATGGGGAGGTGACTTAATGAAAATAGGTCATACAGAATGAATGAGGATTTTCCAGGTGTAAGAGAGCAGGGCGTTCGTGACAAAAGGACCTGTGTATGCACAGGCAGGGAGGTTTGAAAGGCTGGACACGTTCCAGCAAGAGTAAGAAATTCAGTGTAGCAAGAAGGAGCATGAAGAGGAGTGAGACGGAAGGGTGTGTTGAAGGACCTGTGTGCCTTATTAAAGAGGTTAGATTCTTATTATGCAGGGAGAAACCCAGAGAGGTTTTCTATGTAAGGTAAGCTATTTGTGCCTTATTTCTATGTAAGGTAAGTCTATGTAAGGTAAGCTATTTGTGCCTTTAGAAAAACAGTTCTGACAGCTGCTTAAACGATAGTATGGAGAAGAGAGAGGAGAGAGAGGCCATGCAAAGAGCCACCCAGGTGTCCCTTTCTGTGTCCTTTGTGAGAAATCTGAGTCATCCTAAACTCTTCCTTCTCCCTCACTTTCCACATCAAATCAGTCACCAACTTGTGTTGATTTTATCTTCTGAATGGTTTCTGGAATGTGGCTGTTATGGACTGGATGTTTTTGTCCCCCGCCCCCTGTTCCTCTTGAGTCCCTAATTCCCCATGTGACTGTATTTGGAGATGCAAAGCCTCGAAGGAAGCAACTAGGGTGAAATGGCCTTTGCATGGCCTCCCATGAGAAGTAAAGACTTGAACTGAGACAGCAGCGGTGGGCATGGAAAGGACCGTCCAGATCCCAGAGCTCAATTCCATTTTGTCAAATACTTACTGAGTCCTGACTGTATGTCAGGCTGTGAAATGCTATGATACAAAAAAAAGAATAAGAAATGGTCTCTGATCTAGAGGAGTTTTCTATCTAGTGAGAAATGAAGACACACAAATAGGTCACTTCAGTATTATAACGGTTAAGTGTTATGATAAAGGTTTGCATAAAGTATGAAAAGAGCAAAGGTGAGGGGTTCATAACCGAGACTGGGAGAGGGTCACGGAGGCTTCCTTGGAAGGAAACAGCCAAGTGGAATCTAGAAGGATGAATAGGAACTGGCCAGGTGAAGCAAAGGACAAAGGGTGGACCAGGCAGAGGACACAGGGAAGCAGCTGCGAGCATTATGGAGCAGCGGGGTCCTACGTGGAGTTCAATATTGCTGGAGTGTGGTGTGGGTGAAGAGTGATACGAATGAGGCCAGAAGACGAGTGGAAGGTGCACATGAGTTCCCGCTGTGGAACTTGCCAGTTCCTATGGAGCCTGTAAGTCATGCTAAGGAGCCTGGCCTTCATGCTATTGGTGGCGGGGAGCCCAGGGAAGAATTTTAAAACTTGGGAATGGCATGGGCAGCTCTGTGGTTCAGATGGCTTGTCCTGGTAACGTAGACGGCCAACATTCACCGGATGCTGATAATGTGCCAAGCAGCATCATCAGCATTTTACCTGTGTCACCATGTTGAAACAGCCCTCCTGTCCACAGCCTCATTTTACAGGGAGGTCCCTAGCACCCAGATTGAGTCGCTGGCCCAAGAGTACAGAGTCCGTGGTGGAGCAGGGACTCAATCCCCAGTGACCCGACTACCCACAGAGCTATGCTGCGGTTAGGTAGGTGAGAAGAGAATGGCCAGACTACAGGGGAGAGATGATGAGTTACTTGCCCTGGAGGGTCGGTAGCAGACGGAGAGAAGTCGCCCTGGGCTGCCATCACAAATTACCATCGACTGGGTGGCCTCACAACAGAGATTTATTTCCTCACAGCTCTGGAGGCTCAAAGTCCAAGATGAAGGTGCTGTCAGGATTGGATTCTAGAGGGGTTCTCTTTCTGGCTTGTAGACAGGTTGCCTTGTTGCTCTGTCTTCACATAGCCTTTCCTCTCTATGTGCATGTGGCAAGAGAGAGCAGCAGGCTCTCCAGGGTCTCTCATAAGGACACTAATCCTGTCAAATCAGGGCCCCACCCTTAGGACCTCATTTCACCCTAGTTGCTTCCTTCGAGGCTTTGCATCTCCAAATACAGTCACGTGGGGAGTTAGGGACTCAACAGGAACAGGGGGCGGGGGACACAAACATCCAGTCCATAACAGCCACATTCCAGAAACCATTCAGAAGATAAAATCAACACAAGTTGGTGATTGATTTGATGTGGAAAGTGAGGGAGAAGGAAGAGTTTAGGATGACTCAGATTTCTCACAAAGGACACAGAAAGGGACACCTGGGTGGCTCGGTCGGTTAAGCAGCTGGCTCTTAATTTCAGCTCAGGTCATGATCTCAGGGTTGTGAGATCTCGAGCCCCACGTGTCGGTCTGTTGGTCTCTGTCTCTGTGTCTCTCTCAAATAAATAAATCTTAAAAAAAAAAAAAAGACACCGAAAAAGGAGCAAATTGGGGAAGCGGGGGAAGGGACAGCTTGGTTGCGGTTATCGTGAATCAGGAGCGCCTGGAAGCATCCCGGAGCTAGCTGGCAGTGCTAATATGAGGAGAGGCATCGGCACGTGGATGGCAGGGGAAGCCACAGGCGGGGTCACATCATGTAGAGAAAATATGTAGGGTGAAAAGGAGGCAGTATTGCCAAGGATAGAAAAATATGAGCCAGGTACAAAGAGAACAGTAAAGAGAGACTTAAGAAATAAGAGACCTTTGTGGCTGAATCCAAAGCAACAGAGAATTTCAAACAGTAGAGACTCTTAACACTCAGGTTCTGTAGCCTCTAGTGTGTCAGTGTGGATCTGTATTCTTAGGTGAGAAAAGGAAACAGCCGCAGAATCACAGCATTTCATTTCCTAATAGGACCAAAGAGATGATTTTACAGTTCTCTCACTCTACAAACAAGGAAGCTGAATCCTGGCAAAGCCTAGTGATTTGTGTCTTTCATGGCACGGGCAGAACTAGAATTTTGTTCCCAAGCCTCTTGACGTCAATCCAGTGCTTTTCACAATATATGAAATGGAATTCATCACTGTGGGGTTTGAAAATTAGGTCTAAGTTGCAAAAAAAAATTCCACTAAAGTGGAGAAAGAAGCATTACAGTGTTACTATTATATGCATTTGGGGAGAGGAAGAAGTAGTATATAAAAGGTAGAACACTTTGTTTAGGAGGAGAGATTAATAGTGTTGGCCTTGGATAGTGATAAGAAAATTGACTTGTGGAAGAGGGCTTGGAGACCAGATGTCCCTGCTATATTGAGAGTGAAAATGGCACATTGCCAAGGGGCATCTCTTATGCTCTGGGCACACAGGTTCTTTCGTTGTGTTTGGTTTTTGGGGGGCACATGTTTTCAAATGTGACTCCTCATTATGTCTTTTCCTATTACTAACCCCATATTAGATATATAGTGATACTGTGTTATTAGAAAATTAATTTTAAGTCAGTATCTTCTTATAGCTTGAAACTGACAGACTTCATTACTTGTGGAGAAGAGTGGTTCTCTCTTCTACAGGATTTCAGAGTTGCCTTCAGCCTTATAGACGCCCCCCAGGTGAAGACTTCTGTCCATAATTGTTTATTTTGTAATTCAGTTAGTGAAGTATTTTTGAGTATCTCCTGTAAATAAAGCACTGTGTTCAGCACTTCAGGTTGTATTAATGAATTGAATAGCATCCCTCTAGAAGACCAGTAGAACCTGTTGCAGGTAGGAACAATGTCATGTGAACCTTTAGACTCACAAATATTTTAATAGTGTCAGTGTAGTCAAGAGTGCTAGGATGTACTCTTCGGTACTGATGATGGGAAATATGGGAGCTCACTTTGGTTTATATTTATCACTTCCAAATATTAAAAAACAAAAACAAAAGCAGGTTTAGCCACCAACTTGCCTTGTAATCGCTTTCTTGTTTCTTGCCAAGTAAGCAAACATTAATTTGACCTAATAACACTATTTTTTTCATTTTATAACTCTGTAGTTTCATATGTATAAGCAAACATTTAAAATAATAAGTATATGTATGTCATAAAGATACTCTTGCTCTGTACTTATATTTTTGGTAGATTTTAATATATCGACTGAGGTAGAATTATATAGAGTAATAACCGATTCGCCAACAGACACAACTTTGGTACTAGGCCATTAACAGAATTTTTATGTGGTGCATGCATATTACAAAGAGCACATTATATGGAAAATAAAGCAAACTTGGTATGCACAAGCATTATATGGAAGAACTAGATAGCATGTAGTTAGCATCATAAAAAGAATTTTCATGTGTAGTATAGTATAATTTTCCACATCAGGGAGGGCTGTCGACAAAATTATGAAATAGGTAAAGCATAGCTTCAGAGCATAGCAGAATCTTGGCGTAACTGGTAATATGTGCTATTCCAAATATGAAATCTGAAGGCATTTCATGAAGAGTTTGACCCATAGTTCTGCACCGTCGAGACTTTCAGTAGAAAGAGGAGCTTACCATAATTATCTTAATATTCCCATCCTAGAGCAGTGTGTGGAAATTAGTAGGTTTTTAGTAGATGTTTATTAAATGAATGTCTTCTGTTTATTAAGTAAAACATTAAGAAATTTTGACTGGGGATTATATTAACAGTGCTATTATGATAAGAGGATTTATTTAGCAACTGTTTATTGGACATCATCTATGTGTGGATGATGACTTTGTTGGCACTAGGAATACAAAAATAAGTAAGACAGGCCTTCAATTAGTGGGATTGGGGAAGAGTAGATGAAAGAGGAAAAAAATACACTTGTAGGCAGATATGATAAAGATGATTGGTGCTACAAGAGAAATATGAAAACAACTATAAAATAGCAATGCAACAATAAGAAATACCTATAAACAAAATACAGTTATGTGATTATCAAAATACAAAGAAAGTGCTGTGTGAGCTCAGAAGAGAAGTTAATTCCAGTTGGAAATAGGAGTATTTGACAAGATTTCACAGGGGAAGTGACTTTTGATCTCGGGCATCTCAAATCCACCGTGTCCATTGGTATCTTCATTGTTTTTCCTTTCTACCCATCTGTCCTAGATCTACATGTCTGATCGTCTTGACCATGATTACTGATACACCCCTGGCCTGGATTCTTCCTTTTGGGGAAGTGCTAGAATCATTGGACTCTGTCTTTTTCCCCTCCAATATTAATTTGGTCACTATGGTTACATGAAGTTTTGAATAATTGACGGTTTTTTATAATAGACATGCTTTGTGTATAATCAGAAGCTTATCAAAAATATGTGAGGATATCATGTATAATTACATATTTTAAATTTTGTTAAACTATACACAAAAATGTCATATTTTCAAACAATTCACTCTTTTTTCCACATTGAAAAAAATACAGTTTTATCTAAAAAATGTACAGAAAATTGTAAAGAGCTTACTATTATAGAAAAGCTATCCTGGTTTACAGTCACAGAAGTGTTTTTATTTTATATAATGCTATTCTTCTAAGAATATATTTTTTTAAATTTGTGCCTATCTCCGAAACCATAAAATTTTAGCACTACTGTAGAATTTCTAAAGAGTAGTACATTTCTGCTGCCATTTGGAGGAGCCTGCATCACAGAGTAATGAGGAGTTGAGTCTGACTTGCAAAGATGCCTCCATTTGAAATTCAGACACCCTCCCCCCCAGAAGAATTGTTAGTCAAATTCCCATAATTAATGAATTGTGTCTTCTACATTTCTCTGGTACTAAATCTAATACAAGTTACAATGACAACAAATTATTTTGTAGAAGCTCTGATGACATACTTACACCACTAAAACAATAGATATTCTGAAGGTGAAAGTGAAACTGTCAGCCCTTGGCATCCAGAGTTAACAAAACTACTCAAGAGTTCTGTTGATAGATATCTAGGTAATTGTGAGATTAAACCAACAGTGTGGGAGGTCTCCGTGCTTTTCTAATGAAACCATTTAAGTTCTGTTAAAATCCATGAAGCATAATCATGGTCTCTTTTAATCCAAATTTTTAAATAATAGCTATAAATACTTATTCTCTAGAGTAGTCTTAGAAGTTAGAGAAAGCAGAAGTGTATGAGAATTTCATTCACTTTCTCCTTAAACCTTATACCAGAGTTATGAAGAATTAGCAAAGTTCACCAATATGAGATTTTACCCAGCTGATACCTTGTTCTGATGAAATACTAGAAAAATGTTTTGAAGAAGTCAAAGGCAGATGTGAGAGTTAAAGGAAATTTCAGTTAATGAGCAGAGATGCATTAAAATCATCTCACCATGATTGTGAAGTCTTGAATTCTAATTTTGCTTTTGCAAGTGTAAATGCTAATATGTTTTACTTAATTAAAAAAAATTTTATAAATAAATACACAGCGCAATTTCTATCAATAAGATGGAGAGTTTGCATTTAGAGTGGCCTTCAAAATTAAATAAATTTTTATGCCTTTACAAAATGTGACTGAACAGTGTCGAAAGGCCAAGATGAACACTTTATCTCTGGTGTGTCCTTGCAGTCTGTTGCTGATGCGTATGAGAAAAGAAAGTTACTGGGCGCCTGGGTGGCTCAGTCAGTTAAGTGTCTGCCTTTGGCTTAGGTCCTGGGATAGAGCCCCACGTGGGGCTCCCTGCTCAGCGCTTCTCCCTCAACCGCTCCCCCTGCTTGTGCGTGCACTCTCTCTCTCTCTCTGTAAAATAAATAAATAAAATCTTTTTAAAAGAGAGAGAGAAGTAAGTACTATGGTGAGCACTGTGAATTGTGTAAGACTGATGAATCACAGACCTGTACCCCTGAAACAAATAATACATTATATGTTAATAAAAAAATTTTTTTTAAAAAGCAAAAAAATAAAAATAAAACGGGAAACAAAAAAAGAGAGAAAAGAAAGTTACTTTCTAATTGGAGTATTTATCTGCACCAGTGACCCCCAGTACTCATGAATAGTCCTGGAATTGTTCCATACCTGGTGACATCACATTCATCCTTCTAAGTTTTAACTCAGAGTCAGCTCTTTGAAGTCATGCTTACTCTTACATCATAAGCTTGTGAAATTTTGCCTGAAGCTATTTTATTTCCTCCCAAGTGACACCTGCTATTCAGTTTATATCAATACAGACAGTCTCAGGTGTAGTCTCATGGTCCCCACTGCTAGACTGATGATATACTAAGTTTACTGAGAGCAAATATAAGCAGTTTTCCATTAAATTATTTTAAAATATACATATAACTCATAAGAAGTGTTTGAATATAAATATTAGCTACTATCACTATCATATTTAAAACAATATAAAATAATATTTGCAAAATATACTTGAATGTATTAATTTTTCTCACTAATCTTAAACCGTTTTCATTCTATTTAGAAAATCCTAGTTTTCTCTAGACTTGAATAGGTTTAAATGCTTTTCATTACCCTGTCTGTGGCTTCAAAACCACAAAATACTATGCCATCTATTATAAGTGGAGTTTTATTCTTGAGCTTAATTGTCCAAAACAAAACTTAGCCATTTTTTGCTAATCCTAGAAGAGTGCTTTCCTACACTTCAATTACTTCTATAAGTTGTCAGACTTCTACATCATTTTTGCCTGCCAATCAAAAATAATACAGAATAAAATGTCTGTCTATGTCAAAAATTTCCTTATGGTTGTGCATTTCTAGTCAGAATATGATTTTTCTACCACCTTTCTACTATACTTAACTCTTTTAAGCTTGAATTTATGAGAATATAATTTATAACGAATACACTTTTCTTCGTGTCGTGAGACTGACTTTTGTTTTTTTTTTTTTTTTTTTTTGAGACTGACTTTTGAATACAACTATTTGTAAAGGGCCTATGATACTAAACTTTGAGAATTTATATGAAAAATCATATGAGAATATGAAGATGAAAATTGCCTTTATTTAGGAAGAGAGAAATACATGAGATCAGAACTCCCCCAGAAAATACGGAATATATAATCATCTCTACAGAGCATGGGCCTTATCTCTTTGATGCATCTTGGTAGAGTATCTAGCACAGTAGCAGGAAAAGATGGACATTTAATAAAAGCTTTTAGTAATCAGGAGATGAACTTCTTTTGATAAAAGGAAGCAACCCAAACTGCTTTTATTCCTATTGTCCCTAAAAGTGTAGGAAGCAGAGCATTTAATACAGTGCTTGAACAAGAAAGCTGCACACAAATTCAGAAGTATACCATGTGGAAAGATCAAGATTTATGGGGGGCCCAATCACATGAAGGATATGTAAGTAGAGTCCTATGCATCAGTGTGTGCACACAAACCGATTAAGTTAGGCACTTACTGAAATTACTTTCTGAAAGCTAAGTGATCATAAAATAAAATGCAGAAGTTCAAAGTGAAAAAGTTACCTTAACCTTAAGAGTAAAATGAGAACCCAAAAAGGCACTAAAGCAATTTTACAACATGTAAAAGTTTTCACTGACATCTAGAAATGCGCAAGTGATTTTTTAAAGAATGAGAATTTGAATCATTTGTTGCTTTCTTTATTAGTGTACTTGTTTAAGCAGAAGAGTTGCTTCTGTGCAATGCCTCAGACTTCTTTTTCACTCCCACTCTCTGCTTGTGAGTCATCAAGACCAATGTGCTGTCCTTCGCATACAAAGAAAATGCTGTTGACCCATTGTCTTAGTCAGCCCAGGCTGCTGTAACAAATTACCATAGACCAGGTGGCTTAAATAACACAAATTTATTTCTCCCAGTTCTGAAGGCTGGAAGTCTGAGATGAGTACCAGCATGATCAGGTTCTGGTGAAGGCCCTCTCTTCCTGGCTTACAGGCTGTTGTCTTCTCGCTCTGTATCCTCAGATCTCTGTATCTGTGTCATCTGTCTCGTGCCTTTTCTTAGAAGGGCACTAATCCCATTCATGAGGGCTCCATCCTCATGATCCAATTACCTCCCAAAGGTCCCACCTCCAAAAATCATCACATTGGAGAATTGGGCTTCAACCTATAAATTGGGTTGGGGCGGGGGTGGGGGGACACACAAACACCCATCATCAGGATCAGGGAATGCACTGAATTTGCAATCATATGTTCTGCTTTACCCCATCTTCCTTCTAATTAAGCCCATGCATTTATAAACTTCTTGGCAGGTTAGAGAACTGTGGATGGCTGGGCTCTGCCTAGACCTATCTTAAGTTTTCTCCAGACTTAAGGAAGGATGAACAACATACAGAGATGAAATGCATGGTCCTTGGTCTCATTAGCACAAGAACTGATTCGAGTTGTATATACATTTGGTTTTGGTGTCTTTTAAAGCCTGCCTTCTTCATTTTTTTATCTTCTTTTCCTCCCCCAGCCCCCATCTTGTGACCCATGCTTATGTTCTTCATCCATCAAAGCATACTGTCTGAAGGCAGTATAGAAAAGGCATTATCTTCATTAAGAATGGAGGCTTTGCAGGGTATCTGGGTGGCTCAGTCGGTTAAGCATCTGGCTTCGGCTCAGGTCATGATCCCGGGGTCCTGGGATTGAGTCCTGCGTCAGGCTCCCTGCTCAGCGGGGAGTCTGCTTCTCCGTCTACCCCTCCCCCTGCTTGTGCTCTCTCTCTCTCTCACGCCCTCTGTCTCTCAAAATAAATAAATAAATCTTAAAAAAAAAAAAGGAATGGAGGCTTTGGGAATCAGACTCAGAGTAGCTTATGGCCTGGCTCTGCCATATAGTAAGTATATCCTCTCAAACAAGTGAGGCATTTAATGACATTGCTTTCTCAGTTTTCTCATCTGTAAAATAGGTAGAATGCCTACCTCACAGAATCCTGTAGAGGTTAAACAAGGTAGTGCGTTTAAAGTGCTCAGTATACTGCCGAGTTATAGAAATGCATGCTAAATTACTAAACATGAAAAAGGAACTAGACTTGTTTACAGTAAGACTCATATGTTTAACTTGCCTCCAAAAAATTCACCTTTTGAACAGGGTATAATGACATAATCTCCAAATACGAAATTAGGAATCCCACACAATTGGTGGAAAAGGCTTTGTTTTAAAAGAGCTTATCCCAGCAACCCTGTAGTCGTAGGCACATGCCTGTTCTGCTGAATAAAAAACTGCAGCCCTCGATTAACCTCTTTTTGCTACTTAAAATTTGGCTAGGTCCTAGGATGAACCATTTTTATTTTTTTATACTGTGAATTAGTTTCCTAATGCTGCCATAACAAATTACCCACTAACTTGGTGGCTTAAAACAGCATAAATTTATTCTTCAGAGTTCTGGACCCCAGAAGTCCACGATTGAGATGTCAGCAGAGTTGGTTCCTTCCGGAGGCTCTGAGGGAGAGACTGTCCCATGCAGCTCTCCTAGATCTTGCTTTTTGCCACCATTCCTTGACTGGTAGCTGCATCCTTCCAATCTCTGCTTCTCTTTTCACATGGCCTTCCCCTCGGGGTCCTTCTCAGTCCTCCCTCTGTCTCTTATAAAGACACCTGCCATTGGATTTAGGGCCCCCTCTAAATCCAGGATGATCTCATTCAAAATCCTCAATTTAATTATATCTGCAAAGACCGTTTTTCCAAATAAAATCACAAGTTCCAGTGTTAGGACATGGACAGATCTTTTTGGAGGACCACCATTTAACCACCGTATAAGAGACCACTGTGTAAGGAAAAGAACCAGAATCTGAGGTGAAAAAGAGAATGAGCTGGTACAGGAAAACTATACTTCCTGAAGATTCCACCCAGTGGGCATACTAGAGCTTTATTGTCACGTTGTCATGGAACCCCTAAAGATTAATTTTCTAGATACAATTAAATGTCTGCCCAATGGGCAGGTCTTCATCTTCAGTTGTGGGATTGTTGAAGATGAAGGGGTTTGTCCAGTTTTCTTTTTCAAGTCTGTCAATACTACAGTTTCTGGAGCCTATTAACTATATTCGGGAAAAGAACAAGCAGTGGAGCTAGAAGAACATACATGTGGTTTGGGCTTGAGAGCCATGATGGAATGTTCTAAGAAGCACCAGCTGAAGAAGATATCAATAGCTATCTGTACTTGTTAGCCCCTTCAGTCACTTGACCACCATCTCTCCTTTTCACCAGGAATTTACCTTGCCTCAGGCATGCATAATTGGAAATTTGGTTAACAAGAAAGTAAGTGGAGGAAATGAGTATTTTTGACATTTTGGGTTTTGCTCTGAATGGAGCACTGGAATTGGCTACCAGGGCTAGATAAGGAAAGATAGGAAATCACCGAATTTTTTTCACCACAGTAGTGTGGCTTGTGGCTGGAAAAAGGACGGTGCCAATACGAGCACCCTTTGCCTGAAACTTAGAATTTGAATACTTAGAACCCTTGTACCTCTACCTAAAATGGTTTGGAGTAGTAGTTCAAGAAAACCCAGGCTGTAGAGAGTTGTAACTCTCTTAGGATAAAATTTCCCACCAATATGCGTAGCACGCTGCCCATAAAAATAGTGAGCCTTGCACAAATTTTTTAAAATCAAAACTCATTTGTTCGTCAGATCTCATGACCAAGAAATCCTCCAAGTTAATTACTACCTTGTTCCTTTTTGCATCTGTGGTTCCTACCGCAGTGCCTGTTTAGGAGATGTTTAACCAGCCAAGAATTTAGTATATTCCATCTCTGCTCACCTTTTAAGTTGCTATGATTGATTTCCGTAAAGATCAAAATATTGAGAAAGTAAATGACATGATCTAAATGCTGGATTGAGTAAGTATAGGCTCTTCATTTTTCAGAGTAACTTCCTGTTGACTTGGTAAGAAAAAAATGCATGGTTTCAAGGAGAAAATGTGTTGGTGTAAATCAGATCAAGCTATTACTGCTTCAGAACAAGTGTCGGCCAAGTACAGCCCGTGGGCCAAACCCAGCTCGCTGCCTAATTTTGTATGGCCTGCGGGCTAAAAATGGCTGTTACCTTTTTAAACAGTTGGACGAAAATCAGAAGAAGATTTCATGACACATGAAAAGTCTGTGAAATTCAGAAATTCCAGGGTCCACAGATAAAAGTTATGTTGAACATAGCTCATTCATTTATGTATTGTCTGTGGCTACCTTTGCCCTCAGTGGTGAAGCTGAGTAGTTGCAATAGAGACCATATGTGGCCCAGAAAGCCCAAAACACTGACTCTCTGACCTTTTACAGAAGGAATCTGGCATTCTCTCAACACCTGCTCTAGTGCTGTGTCTATCAAAATGCTGATTTTTGAACTTCAGAATATTAAGAACTTGAGTTTGTTCCTCACTTCGTAGTTTGACTTCAGGAAGTAAGGATGCATTGTATCACAGGGCTGCCAAGCTTCCCTCCTGTGGGCTGAGGAAGAGCATACAGGCGCTCGTAAGCTGGGCAGACACTCCACAGAAACTGGTCAAATATTGCTAGGCAGGCGAGCCAAGGAACGGTCGTCTGAACAGGACACTGCGTCCGGCACCATTGACATTGAACTCTGAATGCCACCCGTGCTGGGAATGATTTCTAAATTGTCCTTGCATCTCTGTGATGTGGCCTTAAGGAGGTTTCTGGTTGGCTGGACGTAGGCCACATGCCCAGACCTCGTCAGGGTATGGGAGGGAGGTACCCGTTCTACTTTGCTAATTTTCAACCCATCCCTCCCAGGACAACGCACAAAGAGAAGATTTCCCCCAAATGGGAAGCCATGCTAGGCAGCTAGAGAACATAAACCAGACGCCTTCTACACCTTTGCTACTCTAAGCAAAGACCAGGCGTCCCCGGGCCTCACTTGGGAGCGTGGTCGAAAGGCCGTCTCACAGGCCCATCCCCAGACCTACTGAATCAGATTCACATTTTAACAAGATCTCCAGGTGATTTGTATGTGCATTCTAAAAATTGAGATGAGATCCAAATAAAGTCCTAATTTGGCAGGATTTCAAGCAATATTATGAAGTGAAAGCAAATAGACAATTTGGGGGCATGTATTTTTGGCCCTGGGAGGTGACATAAACATGCCAGTCCTATCTGGGAACCTGCTCACCTAGGCTAGTCCTGCTTTTTTGGTATTTTCCTTTCTTAAACCCTCAGATTTAAAAGCTCCGGAATTACAGCATTTCCCACAGCAGTGCACCAGGAGTCCCAACAGTGAAAGTGGGCAGTGAGGGGGAGCAGGGGCTTGTTTGTAAGTGATCCCTTGCCTGTGTAGGTCACAGGGCCCAAGGTGAGTGACGGACCTAATAGAAACTCAGAAACACAAGTTTAATATGACCCCGGTCATAGTTGGATTCAAGTCCCAGCTCTGTCGCCTATTTTGTGCTTTTTAAATAATGTATATAACCTTCCTGAGCCAAAATTTTCTCATCTCTAAAATGGGGTTAATAATATGAGAGAGAGTCTCTGTGAAGGAGATACCACCATGTCCAGCAAGAACTATGTACTCCAGTAATTATGGCCATCATTATTTGTTTTAATTTCCGGCATTAGGAGACCATGGCACTTTATGCTTTATGTAGCCAAAGCGTTAGCGCTTGCTAACTCATTTTACAGTAGAATTGTTACAACTCCTAATGCCGAGTAACTCATGCTGAGTTTTAGGATTACTGATACTTAGACATTCAGTTTCTGCTTTGCCTTCAGTTTCTGTCGCCATGAGGCACAGAGTACAGTTGTTTATACCATCAGGTCAGTTTGATAAATGGCAATCATGAATATTAGATGGATAAAAGTACCTGTTTGAAAACTGCTGAGTGTACTAAGTGTATTCTTTAAATATGACTTCTGGAATATTGCCACTACTGAGTACAATAGAAAAATCTCAGCAGAACCTTTCTGTAGGACAGAGATGATTACTCTTTGTTATCATAAACCTACAAAAATTTATTTCCAACGATCTTTAGAACTGAAGAGCAGATCTTTGCAAGCATAGGACAGTGATTAGTATGTTAGGCATGTGCTGTCTCCATTTCCTTTGAGAATCTATCACCTCAATAAAATCGATCCTTTAAAAATGTGAATCGAATTTATTTCCACGGCTAAAATCTTTTGGGCACAGTGCCCCTGAAGTTATTAAAATAAACTCTTTATTGAAAAGGAGGATATGTTTTCCAGTTAACTATTTTCATCTTTATTGGCTTGTAAATTAAAGAAGAATGCAGTTATGGAGTAGAAAACCAGCTAATAAAGCTTAAAGAAGTTGCTTATAAATGAACTGGATACCTAAAATCCTCAAACCATATCTCAGTTAGCAGTGAGGTGTCTTTATCCTCAGTTTATTAATACATTTCTCCCATGCAACATTGATGTCAGAGACACCTCTAACATGAAGGTCCTACATTCCTTTTGGCTAGAATCTAAATGTAGATTTGCAGAAAAATAACTCTACTAGCCTTTGAAGCACATGGCTGTAATGTACTAAATGAAAGGAAATATTTTATTATTAATACCCAGGCAATATTATTAATATTGGCCAGGCAATGTAGAAGGACACCATGTCAGAAATTAAATTTGTGGGGATTTTCCCCCTTATTCTTTAACAAGAAAACTTCTAGATGTTTCTATAAATGCAAGAATCTATTTTGACCTTGAAGCAAATCTTTCCTAATAAAATTTGCTTGAGAATTGCCCTTAGAATGTAGGGCTAGCACGCTTCATGCTATGACTGCTTTGTGGGATCTTAAGTACTGTGCCCTGGAGGCTGACACCTTATTTATAGATCAAGCTGTGTAGAATATACATCCCAGTTCCACCTTGAACATGGTATAGTCATTAATGCTTAATGTACTCCCTTTTCTCTTCTGGAGCAAATCTTATGGTTTACTGATCTTATGCCTTCTATAAACCATCTTAACCATTACCCTTTTGGAATCCTCTAGTCTAAAACCAAAAACTCCTCTTGATTTGTTCCCTGCCGTGGAGGCCAAGCTCCTGCCATTGGATAGTAGTACCTCTGCCAGCCAACCTGGGGGCACTTCCTCCATCTTTAAGTGCATTGGCCAGTCCTGACTCCTGTGTCTCCAAGAATGAGGTCTATCTTCAGGATCTATTAATTCTATCCCACCAACATTTAAACATGCTTAAGTCTCCTATATCTTACTAAAAAAAATATAGAATAATAATCTTTCTTGGCCACATGTTCCTTTCTAGCTACTCCCCTTTCTTGCATAACTGTACTTCTTAAATGCCTTAGAAGAGTGGTCTACGTTCTGTTTCCACTCACACACTTCTCACTCTCTTCTCACTCCTCAACCCAACGTCATCTGCCTGCTCTCCCACCACTTCACTGACTTTGCTTTCAGCAGGGTCTTTGGAGATTTCCTCGTGACCAGTGGGTTGATATTGACAGCAGTCTCACTGTTATTCATTCATCCTTCCTTTTGGAAACACCTTCCCTCGGCTTCCCTGAGTCCACTGTCCTACGTCCCTGCTGACAGTTGCTCAGTGTCCTTTGCAAGCCTCTCCCGAATTCCCATGACTGCTGCACTTAATGTGTGTGTTCCTCGGGAACTTGTCCCGGTCCTTTTCTCTTCTTCAGCACACCCAGGCTGGGCAATCTCAGCTATGACTTTAATACCATCAGTTAAAGTTGCCTCCTCGTTTGGAGCTCCAGACAAGGAAGTCCATTGACATCCCCGCCTTTGTGAAATACTCTCTTTCTGTGAGCGTCCCTGATTCCAGAATGCCTCGGTTTGCTTCCTTTCTTTTTTTTTTTTTTTGGCAAATATCCCTCAGTCTTCTTAAATCTGTCACTTTCCTACTTAGAACACTTCATTGATTTGAATTCAGTATGAATGATAAATTCAGTGATTATCAGACTCCTCCTTACTTCTCCAGCCATCATACCAGAATTTCTTCAGCTTCCTCCTCTTCCTTAATACTTAGAAATTCACCTCCATGGGAATATACCCATTCTTCCTTATTTTTGGTCCCAGGGGAAAAAATGTGCTTCTACTTCTTGAAACCTAATCTAGTCCCTTGCCTATTTTTCAGGAATGTGTTCTAACTTCTCTGTTGATATTGGCTTTTGTCTCAAGTAGTTTGGTCCAATGTTATATTCTAATACTCCTTGGAAAAGAAAAGTCCCTTGACTCCACATTTCCTTCTAGCTACTTACCTAGCTCTTCTTCCCTTCAGAATCAAGTTTCTTGCAAGAGTGGCCTATAATTGCCTATCCCCACTTCCTTATGCCTGTTTGATTCCCCAACCCACTGCCATTAGCTTCTGTTCCTAAAATGCTGATGAAATGGTTCTTGCTAACTTGCCAATAAGCTTCATGTTTGCCAAAACTAATGGGCAGTTTATCTTTACCTTACATTGTGCCTTTGTAATATTAGACACTGCTGACCACCCCTCCTTGGAACTTGTTTCTCCTTTGATTTACATGATCCTACTTTTCTCTGGTACTTCTCCCATCTTTCTAGCTTTTTCCTTTGCAGCCCCTTTGGGGCTCCTCTTTATTCATTTATTGATTTAGCGGATATTTATTGAGCTAGCCCTTGGAGCTGCAGTGATGAGTAGGATATAATCCCTGCCCTCATGGAGTTTATAGGATACGAGGAATGAGAGACAATTGAATAATCACACAAATAACTAGAAATCATTATGAATTCTGGTAAGTGCTGTGAGAACATGTGGTAGGGGCCTGATCTAGTCTTAGTGCACCTGAGAGTTGAAGCATTATAGGCATCCTCCCTCATACTGCACTACTTTTCTTACTTTTTCAATATGAGATTTTGGTGAATGAATGCATATTCATCTTAGTCATACCCTTAATTATTTAATAACTGTCAGTCACGTACCCTCTCACAATCTGCTGTTTCCAAATGGAGATATTTTTAGCCTTTTTATGTACAGTCTCCTCAGCCTACTAGAAGTTATGTAGAGACTTGGGCTTAAATACATTTTTGTCGATTTTCTTCAGTTCACTTATGCCATACTTGAGCAGCAATAACTCCACAGCGTTCCGGGTGCCCATCTATTTGAAACTAAACTCCATCCTCTGTCTCAAAAAGTGGATTTTCCACATGTAGCTTTCTAAATTTAGGTCTCATGCGTGTGAGTAGGCAGCCTACTACAAGCACATCTAGAACACTGCTTTTTAGTGTGCTGTGTTGTTGAAGACGTGTGGATGGAGTACACTGTTTGTTCGAGTCTGACCTCCGTTGTTTCATAATTTTGACAAATTACTTGAATTTGCTGCTCAAGGAAGCACTGAAAATCAGCATTAAGACTCTGGCAATCTGACTGAGATTGGGGGTTTAACATGTAAAATTGTCCGTTATTTTGTAAATGGTCATCGTCATGGCTAGAAGGCAGTTTCTCCCTGGTGGGCTTCCCTGTCCGTTCTGAGAAAGCACAGAAAGCAGCTAGCCTTGGAGAGAGGCAAGTGCCTAATCTGTGCTGGTAAGGAATGATCTAAAGCAATGGTTCCCAACAGGGAGGATTTTGCTCCCCATCCCTGGGTACATTTGGCAATGTGTGGGGACATTTTTGGTTCTCCTGACTGGGTGGGTGCTATTAGCATCTTGGTGTAGAGGTAGAGGCCAAGAATGTTGCTAAACATACAATGCAGGAGACACACTCCCACAACAAAGAATTGATCTGGTCCCAAATACCAAGGCAGAGAAAAAAAAAATTCCAAGGTTGAAAAACCCTAATTTAAGGAGTAATGGAAATGTAATAATTGAGTGACTTTGCACCAAAAGTAGATGAAAGAACCAGATTTCACTTATTCCTAGTGAAGTACTCAAAAGGTATTTTTAATTTTAAAAAACATAGATTCAAAGTTTTCTGGGGAAATGTGGAGGCCAGTCATTCACCCTGAGCCACGTGCCAGGGTTTCAACTCTCAACAAGCTTTGGTCCCTGCCCTCAAGGGCATAATCCAGTCTGCAGTGGTAGTCTTCAAACTTTAAAGTGCATCAGAATCTCCTAGAGGCTTGTTAAAATCCATTGCTGGGCCCCACCACCAGAATTTCTGATTCAGTAAGTCAGTCTGGGGTGGGACCCAAGAATTTGCATTTTTCTAACAAGTGCCCAAGGAGTGCCAGTGAAGCTGGTCCAGAATAACACTTTGAGAACCATTGCACTAAGTTGTGCAAACACCTGTGGTTTTGTTATGAACCGCGTGTTTGTGTCGTCCCCCTGCCCTCAAATTCATAGTTTGAAATCTTAACCCCCAATGTGACAGTATTAGGGGAAGGCCTTTGGGAGGTGATTAGGTCATGAGGGTGGAGTTAATGCCTTGGAAGAAGAGACTGGGGAGAGCTTCTCTCCTCTGTCTCTGCTCTTTGCCTGGTGAGGATATACATAAAAAGATGGCCACCTGGAAACCAGGAAGAGGGCTTTTGCCAGAAGTTTATCAGGCCGGCATCCAGCCTCCAGGACGGTGAGAAATAAATATTTGTTGTTTAAGCCACCCAGTCTATGGCAATTCGTTATGGCAGCTGAGCTAAAACAGATTTTGAGGATTAACATTTGCAGTAATTGTGGCCACTTGAAAGATTTGATTGTATCTGTCAGAATGCCTTTTGGAGGAAGGAAGATTTCATAGCCCATGGCTGCTAAAGATAGACTTGGTGTTTCACTGAGAACTAGTATTATTGCTAAAAGCCCAGCTGTTTTAATTTATAGTTGTCCAAAGCCAGCAAGGTTGAACATTTTTTCATCTTAAATGTTTATCTCTTTTTTATGTGAGCGTTCATTTCAATTATCTTTTTATATATTTCTCCTGAGGTCTTGGTGAGCAAATGGTTTTAAACTCCACAATTTTGGCTAACAATGTGATGCAAGATATAGACACTAGTTCTTAAAATTCAGCACTGTTCAGTTTTGCCAAGTGAACATAAACTGAATTGCATCAAATTACAGAGAACACGGTATCTAGGATATTTTATCATTTTTACCTTTTCATTGAAGAATATACTCAGGCAATCAAGGTAGCAAATCTCAGGCTTAGCAAGGGTTAAGTTTCCAGATTGCCACAAGTCAGAATTGACAGGAAGAGCTTTCCGTTCCATATATGTTCCAAGGAAAAGGCAAGAAGCAGCAACTCAAATTCTTGTTCCCTTCATTATCCTTTTTTTAATAGCTTTTGCATAGACTCGATTTTTGGAAGTTGTATGATGCTAATTTCGGTATATATGTCATTACAGTTTTAGCATGGATCCTTCTCCGCATACACAAGATATGCCAGACATGTGAAAAGGGGAGGGAGCCAAGCACAGGAACCTCTGGGGCACTGGTGTAACAGTATTCCAAACTCAGAAGCCACTTCAACACCTACCAAATTCATGGACCTGCGGTCCAAGTCCATCTCTGAATATGGAGGGATAACCCTCCTTCCTGCCTCTCTCCCTGAGGTTCCCTGCTCTGTCCATAACTGTATTCGACATAATCCCCAAGGTGAGACCTAGAACCAATGGACAAAAGACTAAAAAGAGGCAAGATCTGACTCCATTTGATGATTATGTAACAATTATCTCTGTTGTGGTTAATGAAATTGGACAGAGGCATTCTTTTCCCTGGATGTGTTTTTGCAGAGACTGGCTGTTCATAACTAGTAGGGTGGTAGTTAGAGTATTGGGTTATATGACCACCAAAGGCCTTTTAACTCCAAGGTGAATAACTCTAGGATTCTTTGGTCAGCATTCATTGGAGCACAGCAATGGACAGAGCATTGTGCAGGCATGGGGCATACACAAGAGACATAAAGCATGGTCTTTGCCTTCAAGAGGCATACACATATATCCACACATAAAAAATGATGGGGTGCCTGGGTGGCTCAGTCGGTTAAGCATCTGCCTTCAGCTCAGGTCATGATCCCAGGGTCCTGGGATCGAACCCCACGTTGGGTTCCCTGCTCAGTGGGGAGCCTGCTCCTGCCTCTCCCTGCTGCTCCCCCTGCTTGTACTCTTTCTCTCTCTCTGACAAATAAATAAAATCTTTAAAAAAAATAAAATAAAATGAATAACCGTGCAAAATAATCTAGACAAGGCATTATTTTTTTGCCCTGGAACTGGTGTTAAGGATCACTAGGAGTATGTTTGGACTTGAATTCTTCGAGACTACATTATTTCGGCTGATGTGCAGCAACCAAGGAATTTTTTTTACTAGAATTGGGAGATTTATTTCCACTAGAACACTGCTTGTATAAACGTGAAGGTGAAAAGAGGGAGAAAGGTAACTCTAAAAAAATGTGGAATTCAGTGCAAATTTTGTTAGCCTACAAAAACATACAAGTATTATTCTTCCCCCCATACACATTTGAGATATTTACCTAAAATCATAAAAAGCTATGATGTTAAAAAAAAAATTAGAATAAGAAATAATCTTTTTAATTTGTTGTGTAAGTAAATTAATTTTGGTGTCCTAAGAATTCAATAAATTGTTTTAATGAATTCTTTCTAAATACTCACTCCTGTGTCCTGCTTATTGACAGCTATGTCAGCAGCATCCAAAGCCTGCTTTTTTCTGAGGTCTCTGTGGCTTTCTGACACTTCTTCCACTGAGAAAGCGACTCTTTGTTTTGAATAATTCCCATTTCCTACTAAGTGTATAAGCAACCTAGAGTATTTTGTGAGATCCATACAGATTAATGTTTCAAGCACAATAATCCTTATACATCCTAGTTTGACTATGGAGATTATGGTAATGGGTAGAAGGTTTTGAATGAAGACTGCTTTTGAGGTTCCAAAGCTTCAAAAATCTTCGATGGAGGGCGCCTGGGTGGCTCAGTTGGTTAAGCGACTGCCTTCGGCTCAGGTCATGATCCTGGAGTCCCGGGATCGAGTCCCACATCGGGCTCCCTGCTCAGCAGGGAGTCTGCTTCTCCCTCTGACCCTCCCCCTCTCATGCTCTCTCTCTCTCTCATTCTCTCTCTCAAATAAATAAATAAAATCTTTAAAAAAAAAAAAAAAATCTTCGATGGAAATAAGACAACATGTTCCTATGAGATATTGATGTTATACCAGTTTTCTTAAGTTTCTCACCTACAGATTGAGACTTTCTTCCTGAAGTTTAGATTTACTATATCACATTATATTGTGAAATGTGGTTTATCTTTTCCTAAATTTAGGATTTTTTTTTTTTTTTTTTTTAGAGCGCATGCAAGCCAGTGGTGGGGAGGGTGGTGTGAAGAGGGGCAGAGGAAGAGGGAGAGAGAGAGGGAATCCCAAGCGGGCTCCACGCTCAGCGCAGAGCCCAATGCGGGATTCAATCTCATGGCCCTGAGATCATGACCTGAGCCAAAATCAAAAGTCAGATGCTTACCAACTGATCCACCCAGGTGTCCCTAGGATGATTATTTAAAAAAATAATTCTGGACATTTTTTATTAGGGTATTAGTGTATCCGGTGCATTAATTAGAACTTTGGTTGCTAATAAAAGTGACTAATTAAAATTAGCCAGTGTAAAAAAGGGATAGAGGTAGAAGAATGCAGCTGGGCCTCAAGAAGAGAATGACTAGAAGCCATCAAAACTCCAAGAAGTTCTTTCTCACGTCCTCTCTGTCTCTTGTCTCTGCTTCTTCATGAAGTATCATAATGAAGTGCTATGCTTCATATTTGCTTCTTTCTATAAATCAGGTGTTTGTGCTCCTTCATCCACATGGCAGAGTATGACCAGCCACGCCACAGATTTTGGATTTCATTTTATAGCTAAAGCCATGTGAGAGGTTAACTGCCTCTTTCTTGATCTCAAATTCAATTTCCCCAGATAAAGAATCTGCTCGTAGTTTAATTAGCTATGGTTTGAGGGGGAGGATGACAAAGTCTCCTAGTAAAAATGTGGACACATGAGCCCACTTCCAGGGAACTGAGGGGAGGAGTAATAAGTTTTAAGAGAAATAAGAAAGGGGAAGATGGCTCCTAGCTGGGCAGACATCCAATGTGTTTTATTATACTCAAGTATTATTCTGGGAATGTGTGTCTGTGTGTCTGTGTGTAGGAAATTTCTAATTTCTAATTATCACAATCCTGCAAAGTATTATTATCTTCTTTATAAACTGAGGAGAGTGAGGCCGAGAGGTTAAATTAGCAGGCCAAGATCACAGGTGGTGAACGACGAACTTAGATTCAAATTCAAGTCTGCCTGATGCCCAAGCCTGTGTTCTGTTCACTCCACTGCACTCTCTTAGTCTAGGCTCTCCTGCAGGTAGCTTGTTTGAGAACGTGACCCCAGAGAATAGTCTGTGAGAAACAGAGGGATGACCCCAGGAAGGACGAAAGCCAATTCAAGGATCCTTTTTAAATTGGCAACCCTTATGAATATCTGCTACTTGATCGTGTGGCAGCTTCTGCGGAACTCTGCAAAACGCATCTCAGAATTGGCCTCCCTGAGGATCCAAGAGTGGGTAAGTATTTTTCATGAGCTTCTGTCCCAGTGGTCAAGGGTGGCCCTATAGACCCTAACTGCCTGGTTTGCAGATTGTGCATGTCTGAGGGCCTGGTGGTTCCATAGGAATCCTTTGCCACACACCAGCGTAGCCCTGGGCCCAGAAATGAGAGTTCCCAGCACAGGCTCAAAGCAAGGTGCTGTCAGTCTGCATCTACACAAGGCTGATAGAAGCCTGTGCAGGACTGGGCCCCAGTGACAGCTTTTGAAATAAGTGGTGAAATTGAGAAGACATGAGTGGTGCCCAGAAAGCTCTGAGACATATTGACCAGTTAGAATGAGAATGTAGAATGGGAATCTCAAATGTCACCATTCCTTCGTCCGTTCAGTCATCAACCATGCCAAGTAGTATGTGAAGTGTAAGAGAAATTGAAGGGAGTCTAGCTGAGTTTCAGATACTAACCAAAAAGGAAATAGACGATATGGTAGAGCATGGTAAGTGGTTCAGGAGAAGAATACGAAAGAATAAAAAGACGGAAGAAAGACACCTAACACAGTGCGTGCGTGTGTGTGTGTGTGTGTGTGTGTGTGTGGTAGAATGTCATGTCATTTTCCTAAAGCTTGGTCTTAAAACACAAATAGTAGTAGCCAATTGGGGAGAAATTTAACTATCGACTATGTTCCAATTAAATTTGAACATTTTAATATTACATTTCCCAAGTGAGATCATTGTGTTGTAGTTATGTAAGAGAATATTCTATTTTTAGGAGATACATGCTGAAGAATTTAAAAGTAAAGTGTCATAATGTCTGCAACTTAAATGATTCAGCAAAAGCAAATACGTATGTGGCGGTCGGGGGAGAGCAAATGAACACAAATGTGGCAAAATGTTAACAACTGATAAATATAGGTGACGGGCTAATGAGTGTTTATGGACTGATCTTACAGCTTTTTGAAATTTTCCAAGATAAAAAAACTGGAAGAAAAAATTAATTGGGGGCCATGAGCAGGGGTTGGGAGAAGGTAAGGAAGAGTGGTCTAGGATGAGATGGTGACAGGCCCCAAAGCACGAAAAGCTTGAGGCTTTTCAGAAATGGCGAGTGGTTGGGTATAACCGGACCGGAGACAGCTGATGGTGGGAGCCTGGCAAAAGGGAGGCAAGAGAAGGCGGTGAGCTGTGCAAGCGTGTCAGGCCTGCGTCCTGAAGGCCTTGGGGTGACACTGAAGGATTCCATGCATCTTTTGTGTTTTAGGTTGGTCACATCAGCAGGAGTTTAAGAAGACCGAATTAGAAAGAGTCGAAATCATGGCAGAAGGATTAGTTCATGGGACATTACTGTGGTTCCAGGGACAAATTCTATAGGCCTAGAGGAAGATGGTGCCAAAGATCAAATGGAGAAGACACCTTTGCAACTAGATAGGGCAGAAGAATCAATAGGACTTAGCCATCAAATTCACTTGGTGCCGAAGAAGGCTGATGTGGTTCAGTTCAGTTGATGACTCTTTTAAACCCAAAGGTACAGGAAGACTCGTGGAGGGATAAAACTGTCAAGCTTCTCTAGCCATGACTGATAAATTAAGGAGACTGGTTTATACATCAAAGATTTACTTCTCTTTCATCTCCATATCTGGTATTGCTTGGCATATTGTAGGTATTCAATAAATTCTTTTAAAAATTCTTTTTAGAAATCATGGTGGTGGATAGTAACGTGCTTCCTTCAGTTGCTGATACTCAGGGGAAATATGCTCTATATTTTGTTAATGTTTTCTCCCTGAGGGTTAAGCATTTGGTGAACATCTGTCTCCAAACACCTGTTGGACTTGTTTACGTGCAATCTACAGTGAACACATGCCAGGGTAGGGCCATTTAAAGTACCTGCACTTTTTAAAACTACCAGATGTGTCTAGAATTAATTTTGTCTTCGATCAGTTTATTGTCTCAGTTTAGAAAGTACAGATATTTCTGAGTCTTAGTGAACTTGATATATGAAGTGTGCATTTACAGAATTTGCAAAGTAGGAAACATTTCTATTTCATATAACATCGATTTTCACATGTAAAAATTTCCTCCTGGTGGCGATACTTGAGTAGCAGTGACAGAACAGATACGGTGTGGAAGCCAAGCTCACCTAGACATTGCAGATACCCTGGCAAAGGAGGTGGCCTGGGTGTGTCATCAGATGATCCCTAGGGATGGGAGCAATTCCTTTGGTGGGTGGTGAGCTGAACAAAGGAGGCAAGTAAATGGTAGATCGTTAGATCTTCGAGAGACTCCCGAAGTCAAGGAAACACTGAAGATGTCAGGCCTCAATTTAGATTTTTTGTCCTTAACATCCCTCCCCACCGTGTTAGGAAGACCATGTGCTCCCACCCTGCCCAGCCACAGACTTATCACACCTGTTACAGTAGCTGATAATTGCCTGCTTTCCTCCTTTGACTTTACCTAAGTGCTATGAAAGCCACCCACTTTTGTGTCTCTAGCATTTCATATGGTGCCTAGCACAAGGTCAGTGCCCCATAGGTTTTACAAGTATGAATGAACATATGGACAAATGCACATACATGACTTTCTAAAAGGATCACAGCTCCCAATAGTCAAAACCAGCTTAACCCTTTTCTTTGTAATGAGTTTCAATTTAGTGTTTTAAAGAAAACATGAGATTTTTTAGTAGTACACACACACACATACACATTCCATTCAGAGTCCTAGTAAATATGAATATTAACTTGTAAAATAATAAGCTCATGTGCTTTAAAAATTAGTGTTGTTTTAGGACCTGCCAAATACAGGACTGCTACCCCAGATCTTTCAGATACGGGCCAGACCTTTTTCTGATTCTTTTGATTCCAAAAAAAATAAAATTTCAGGACACCAAGAAAGAAAGCAGCCAAAAGGAGCTCACACTGTCCCTTTATTTACTATCAGGAACACTGTTCGTAGTGACTGCACAGTGCTATCCAAGGCCAGCACGTCGATTGATCTTAGGGACAGACCCTGAGGAGTTAGTCCACAACTCACAGCACAGCTTTGTGGGCAACTGCTTCCATGGGAGACATGCTCTGACTCTTTTATATGTCCCCTAGGGCAACAGCTGTAGGTCCCGAGTGACATCTTATCATAACTCAGTGGAAACACTGAGAAGCAAGCAAGCATAATTCTGGGCAAAGAAGAACTTCTCTCATAAAATTTTTGCAAACAGTACATATTCTCTAATTTTGTTACAGTGCATATAATTTATCTTTTGGGAACGAAGGACACAGATCTTGATGTAATTTGTGTACTAGTCACTGCCTATTAATGAAACACCCTTCTTAGTTGAAGGGAAAAATTTTCAGTGATTTCAGAGTTTCCCGTAACAGATGCTTATGTCCCTGTTTAAAAACCTGAAATATAGTGGTGTTATTATTGCAAGTTCTCGTAAGGAAACACCATTAGAGAAAACGCAAAAAAATGATGAGAAAGGGCTGTCCATTATAAAGTGAGAATTTTTATTTTCTCCTAAACATAGGTGACTAACTCAGACCTTTATTTTATTTTTTTAATGCTAGAGTCCTGTTGGTAAAGACCCTTATCCCATGTTATTAGATAGCTATTGCAAAAATAATGCTGTATAACAAGTTACCCCAAACACAGTCGTTTACAATAACATGTATTTATTCTCATACTCATGGGTCTCAAGCTGATCAAGGGTAGCTTATATAGGATGGGCTCAGCTGGGGTGCTCTGCTTCAGGCTGTGGGTAAAGGACACTAATATTTAGTCAAATGAAAATAACCTTGCCCTATATGATGTTCATTAGGTTTTGTCACCATACATAATTATTAAACTTTCACTGTAAGTGTTTAGCAACAGTATTTTATGAAATGAAAGGATAAAGTAAGAAAATTTATAACTAGAACAGTGCCTTGCCTGCAGTAAGTTCTTAAATAATATTTGGAAAAAGATAAAGCAATGAGTTTTAAAAAACTCAGAAATGATAAAAATTTTCTGACAACTATAACATTTAAAAGCAAACCTTGGGGAAATTCTGTTTGACAAAGCTAAGCAGCAGACCACTTCCCCCATTCACTTTGTTGTTAATTATGTTCAAAACATTCTCAGGAGGATTTCAGGTCTAACGTGGCCAATTGAGCATATTTATCTCTGCTCCCTGCCTAAAACCCATGAAAACGATAGTAAATGAATAAAATAGGTATAAACACATTTTGAAAGATGGAAGACAGAAGGACAAGTGGTAACGAACAGCAGAAAGCTGAAACCTGCCTTCAAGAGTGTGTGTTCACGTGCGGAGAGGTTAAGTCAAATTTCAAAAATGGAGGCCTTTCAGTACCTGTGAAGTTGGGTTTGGGGCAAGGTTGAAAGCTAAAGAATTAATTTTTTAAAAATTATGTAAAAATTCATCAAGGGGCGCCTGGGTGGCTCAGTCGTCAAGCGTCTGCCTTCTGCTCAGGTCATGATCCCAGGGTTCTGGGATCGAGCCCCACATCATCAGGCTCTCTGCTCAGCGGGGAGTCTGCTTCTCCCTCTCCCTCTGCCCCTCCCCACGCTCGTGCTCTCTCTCTCAAATAAATAAAATCTTAAAAGGCATCAAACTTTCAGATCCCCTTATCCAACAATACAGTTAAAGAAGCCACTTCTCCCAAAGCATAAAATGTGAGCTTCAGTCTTAAGCACTAACAGAACGTTCTGTGATGAAGGAAATGTTTTATATCACCATTGCCCATCATCACGTGGCTCAACGGTCAGTGTGGCTGGTGTGACTGAAGAACTAAATTTTTAATTTAATTTTAATTAACTTAAATTCAAATGGCTACATGTGGCAGCTACCATGCAGGGCAGTGCAGCTCTAGACCCAGGGACACCAGGCACTGCTGAGAACAGGGATGGACTATCTTACTGAGTAATGGAAATTAAGTAAAATTCTACATAGTGAATGGTAAGATCTGTCAACCCTTTCTACTGTTTGGGGCCCAGATTGGAGGATTCCTTCCTGAGGAAGTCGACCTGCCAGAGAGGAAAGATCTATAACCCCCGCGGTGTGGCTGGCACTCCACCTCCTCATCCTGTGTGAGGCAGGCACCCCCCACACCTGGAGCTCCGAGGCCTTTTTTTAAATGCCTCACTCTTAAATATGATGAGGCAGCCAAGGATCACCACACATTTGAGGAAAGCTGGCCCAAAGAGAGACAAACAGAAAAAGGGAGCCGAAAGCAAGATATTACAGAGTGTAAGAAAAAAATTTTTTTTTACTTTCTTAGAAAAGAGAAGATATTGCAACAATGAAACAAGATCAGGATGCTATTTTAAAAATCAGGAAAAGAATTTTAAATGTCTCAGAGATAAAAAAAATAATAAGACAAAAACGCAGTAGAAATATTGGAAGATAAAGTTGAGATGTCCTCTCAGAAAATAAACCAAAAAGAAAATACGAAAGGAAAGTTATGAGCATTAGAGTTCCAGAAAGAGGGGCGCCTGGGTGGCTCAGTCGTTAAGCGTCTGCCTTCAGCTCAGGTCATGATCCCGGGGTCCTAGGATCCAGCCCCGCATCGGGCTCCCTGCTCAGCGGGAAGCCTGCTTCTCCCTCTCCCACTCCCCCTGCTTGTGTTCCCTCTCTCGCTGTGTGTGTCTCTGTCAAATAAATAAATAAATAAATCTTTAAACAAACAAAAAAAAGAGTTCCAGAAAGAAAGAAGAACTAGAAAAGGAAAACGGAAGAAAAGGAAGAATTTACCAGAGAAGGAGTTCCCGAAAATTTCTCTAAAATGAAAAAAGTAAATATTCAGATTGAAAAGGCTGAGTCCCCAGCCAAAAAAATGGGGAAAAGCCTCATGCCAGCCAACAGAAGTACATACATCTCTTCAGCCAAGGCCATGTACAAAAATATTTATGGCACCACCATCTTTCATAGCCAGAAACTGGAAACAACGAAAAGCCCATCAACAGGTAAAATTAATCACAGTATGTTCAGATAATGAACAAGAATGAATGAATGGCCATTACATGCAGGTGACACAGCTGAATCTCACAAACTTCATGGTGAGTGAAAGAGACCAGTAGTAAAAGAATACATATTGTATGACTTCATTTCTATAAAAATTCAAAAACAGGCAAACTCTGGATCCATGATGTTAGAAATTAGGATAGTGGTTACCACTAGGGGCAGGCAGGGGCTGGAAGCAGGCTCTTGGTAGTAGTCCGTTTCTTAATCTAGGTACTAGTTCCACATGTGAATTTTGTAAAAATTCATCGAGTTGATATTTATGATTCGTGCTGTCTTCTGTAAGTATATTATTCTTCAGTAAAAAGCTGACATTTCAGAAAGTTCCATACCCAAACACATCATAGTGAAATTTAGAACCAGAGATAAAACCCTATAGAGTGTGACTGAGTAGGGGTGGGGAGATAAAAGGATAAAGACAGAAAATAACTTAAGACTTCTTAAAAATGATGTTGGAAACTACAAGACAATGGAGGAGTGCCTGTAACATTCCAAGGGATTATTATTTCCAACCTTAACAGTCAGGTGAGGAGGTGATACAAACATGTTTCATGAAACACAGTCTCAAAAAATGTGCATCCATGCATCCTTTCACAGGCGATTTCTAGAAGATACTACTTCACGAAAGTAAGAGAACAGGGAAGACAGTGTCCAGGAAACAGAAAAGACGGAAAGAGAATCTCCAAAATGGTGGTAAAAAGAAATCCCAAAACTACCACCCTGCAGCAGGCTAGCAGTGCATCTGTGTGGCTTATGGCAGGAGGACAAGGGTTCTAGAAGGGATACTGCTGAGGTGTAGTCTGAGGTGTGGGAGGAGGTGAACAGCTCTCTTGGAGAGTAGGGTGGTGAATGGTGGGGAGCACATAGAAACGTAAGCAAATGAAAACAGAAAAGATAATTCCTGACTATAGGAAAACAAAGACGTACAGGAAAGGAAATGTCATGATGGTACACTACAGTGAGCAATATTTACATTTTATAATATAAGTGTTGAAAAATGACTTAATTTTTTTAAACCTTCATATTAGGAAATTAAGGGGGGAAAAAAGTGCATTGTGTCATGAGAAAGAAGTTAGGAACAAGGTCTGAGTCCTAATAGGCTATGAAAGGAGGTCAATACTATCAATACTGTGTGTGTATAATACTTTGATAATTAATTTTCAAAACAGTAATCATGAGAAAAAAAATAATTGGTCCATCTGCAACACAATAAGAATTGTTTCTTACAGTAACTTCTATTTAACTGGAGAAAATAAAGTTTTCCATTTCTTGATCATAAAGTGCACTTTAGTGTTTTTGTCCAGTTCTGTTAATGTTAGAAAATCAAATTTAAAGCACAATGTTAGAAAATCAAATTTAAAACATGCTTCTGTTTTCTGAGTTAATGTTCTTTGTAATAATTACAAAAGTGGACTTATATTATTTGAGTGTGTTGCTTAGCTTTTGCTTATAGTGTATTCCTGTCACAACTGTGTGGGGGAAATAGGAAAAAAAAAAAAAGGTGTGCATTAGTTCAAATAAGTGGAATAATCAAATTTAGTAAGCATGGCACCTGACCTCTTTGTAGTTTTCCTGCTAAAGCAGTTAATCCTAGAAATTTTTATTCCAAAGGCCCAGGTGGTTAAAATGGGCCTGGTGGAGAAAGATGCTCCTTCCTCTCTTCTTACTAGCATTACTCATCCTTTTGGCTTCGAGAAAGTAGCAGCACACACATACATGCACACGCACACGCCCTTTTTACACACACACCTTTTAATGAAGTCTTTGATTCCTCCAGAGTGGTGAATTTCACAAGAAGTTCTCTATCATTTTCATGAGAAGCAATTGATTTTTTCCAAATCTTGACAATTCTGAAACTTCAGAATGAACTGAGCAAGCATGGAAGTTCTCCCCTTATCTTCTCTGAGGGCCGACAAAATAGAGCTTCCGATTAACTCCTTCCGTTTGTGCTTCAGGCTTGTCAACACAGGGTTTGAAGTTTGTGATCACTTTGTGAGAGGGCAGATGGAGAAAGCCCAAATGGGGAAAGCTCTAGAGAGGAGTCTTCTTATCCAAGTTGTCATGATCAGGGGCCCCACAGAAAATACGAATAACACGACACAGACTCGGGAAATCAGCACTCATTCACATTCCCTCTCTTAACCTATGTCAGCCTTTGACCAGTCTCGTCAGTGTTGTAAACGGGAGACAGTGCAAACCAAATTGATAGCAGGGTGAAAATGCAGATCTTCAAAAAGATGGAAGATTCCATGGAGTCCTTAAAAGTGATGTTCAAAAACCACCTAAATCACAGGAAAGAGATAGTTTCACAGAAACTAGAAAAGGAATCACTAAGGATAATACCATGAGAGATGCCTCAAAAAGAATGATGTGAATTTTTAAAAATTTGAGGGAGGCCCTTGGAAAATTGATGAGCTCTTCCTTTAATATTTGTGAGAAAAACTAAATAAAACGACCATTTTAGTAATCAAGCTGTACAACGCAAACCTGAAGTGAAGGGTATTACATTGTGCCAGCACATATTGTTGTCAGATAACAATATAGCCCTTGAAGTCAGTAATTTACTCACTTTGTTCATTCTGAGAACTAGCATGATATTGCAATAATATCTAAATTTTGATCAACATAAAAAGTCAGCATTTTCATAGTATTAAGTTTCATCAATTAAGCCTTCTTTCCCGCAAAAAAGATTTATTTACAAAATTTAGCAGTGATTTAAGTGAATTCATTTTTTTTTTTTTTTTTAAGATTTTATTTATTTGACAGAGAGACACAGCGAGAGAGGGAACACAAGCAGGGGGGGTGGGAGCGGGAGAAGCAGACTCCCCGCCGAGCAGGAAGCCCGATGCCGGGCTGGATCCCAGGACCCTGGGATCATGACCTGAGCCGAAGGCGGACGCTTAACGACTGAGCCACCCAGGCGCCCCAAGTGAATTCATTTTTTAAAAAGTTTTTATTTATTTGAGAGAGAGAGAGTGCACAGGGGCAGGGTGGGGGTGGGCCTGTGGGAGGAGCAGGGGAGAGGGGAGGGGAGGGGCAGGGGAGGGGGAAGGGCAGAGGCAGAGGGAGAAGCAGACTCCCGCTGAGCAGAGAGTCCAATGCAGGGCTCATTCCCAGGACCCAGGGATCATGACCTGAGCCAAAGTCAGATGCTTAACCAACTGAGCCACCCAAGCGCCTCCTAATGAATTCGTTTATGTGGACTTTTCTGGTGTCAGTTTCTTTGGATATAAGGATCTCCTGGAGTACTTTTAAAATGTATTATTTTGGGGCGCCTGGGTGGCTCAGTCATTAAGCATCTGCCTTCGGCTCGGGTCGTGATCCCAGGGTCTTGGGATCGAGCCTGGCATTGGGCTCTAGCCCCGCATTGGGCTCTCTGTTCAGCAGGAAGCCTGCTTCTCCCTCTCCCACTCCCCCTGCTTGTGTTCCCTCTCTGACGTTCTCTCTCTGTGTCAAATAAATAAAATCTTTAAAAAAAAAAAAAAGTTTAAAAAAAACAAAATATACTATTTTGTAGGTGTTTGTGTTATTTTTTATATTGATTAATGTGTATGCTTAAAGAATATGTACCGTGACTCAGGAGTGTAGCCTATAATATTTAATAACACTTTTCTATAGATTAAAGCGCAGCCAACACTAAACATAGTTTTTTACTTACTTAACATGAGAGGTACAGAGATGAATAAGATATATTTCCTGCCTTCATACAGCTCACAGTCTAACAGGGAAAACAAAATGATACAAACAAATAATCACAATGCAAGTACTTGGTAAAATGCACATAGATGGCACAGGAGATTATCTGAGTGCACAAAGGAAGTATATTCCTTAAAAAGAGGGGCTTCGGGGCACCTGGGTGGCTCAGTCGGTTAAGCATCTGCCTTCAGTTTGGGTGGTGATCTCGGGGTCCTGGAATGGAGTCCCGCTTCAGGCTCCGGGCTCAGTGGACAGTCTGCTTCTCTCTTTCCCTCTGCCCCTCCCCCCCATGTGAGCTCTCTCTCTCAAATAAATAAATAAAATCTTTAAAAAAAACAAAAAAAAGAGGGACTTCAAAATACAAATCTTTGGATATTATTTTGTCTTCACTGATTTGCATTTCGATGTTCTGCCCTTTAATGAAATGCTTTTATTAAAGGGCATTGTAAGAAATAAATTTTATATATATAATGGAATTCTAACTGCATTTGCTATAGGAAGGCAGTTTAGAGCATTGATTTCTCCATCATTTTTGTGAAATCTACTCCATACCCCCAACCCCCCCCCCCCATGCCCCCCCACCCTGTTTCAGTAGGGCCCCAGATATAGGCACCTTGCCCTGAGGTCCACTAACTGGAAAGCCTGGGTTGAATGCAGGGGTGAATGTCACAGGCTCTAGGGCCAAGAGAGAAGGGTGAATGCACTACAAAGCCAGGGGGACAGATGAGGAGGTCCAAAGAAGAGTAAAAAAGTTTCACAGAGGGTTGGAGGTAGAAACTAGAGCAATTTCCTCAGCCAAGGAGGATAACTGCAGTTGTTTTTTACTATGGGTGGCCATGGCCCTAGACTAGATGGGAAAGGAATATAGCTCACTGCTTAAGATTCTCTGAGAACATAGGCAAAACCCTAGAACCCCAGGAGAAGTGTATGATTCTTCTCTAACCATAAAATTATGTAATTGTCTCCCCTTTTACCTTTGGTCTTAAATTGTGGTAAAATACACCTAAAATTTATGATCTTAACCATTGTTAAATGTACAATTTAGTACTAATAAAGTACAAGTATACTTTAATGTTAAGTATATTCACATTGCATCTCGAGATGTGGATCTTGAGAACTTTCTCATTTTGCAAAACTGAAACTCCTTAAACTCTGTGTAAACAACAGTAGCCATTTCCCCCTGCCCCCCGCTCCTGGCAACCACCACTCTACTTTCTCTTTCTATGAGTTTGCTTACTTTAGATGCCTCATATAAGTGGAATCTCACTGTAGGTGTCTTTTTGGGACTGGCGTATTTCACCGATCATAATGTCCCCAAGGTTCATCTGTGTTGTAGCAAGTGACAGAATTTCCTTCCTTTTAAGGCTAAATCATATTCTGTTGTGTGAATATGCCACTTTTTGTTTATGGATATTTGGGTTGCTTCCATCTTTTGACTATGGTGAAGAATTCTTTTATGAACACGGGTATAGGGGCGCCTGGGTGGCGTCTGCCTTCGGCTCAGGTCATGATCCCAGGGTCCTGGGATCAAGCTCCGCATCGGGCTCCCTGCTCCGCGGGAAGCCTGCTTCTCCCTCTCCCACTCCCCCTGCTTGTGTTCCTGCTCTCGCTATCTCTCTCTCGGTCAAATAAATAAAATCTTTAAAAAAAAAATGAACATGGGTGTAAAAATATCTCTTTGAGCTACTGCTTTCAATTCTTTTGGATATATATCCAGAGTGGGATTGCTGCGTTCTTTTGTAATTTTATTTTTAATTTTTTGAGGAACCACTATACTATTTTCCATGGTGGCTATCAACAATGCACATGGGATGCAATTTCTCCACATCCTTGCCAACACTTGTTATTTTCTGTGTTTTTTTGTAGTAGCCATCCTAATGGGTGTGAGGTGGTATCTCATTGTGGTTTTGATTTACATTTCTTTGATGATGAGTGATGTTGAGCATCTTTTCATATGCTTTTGGCCATTTGTATATCATCTTTGGAGAAGTATCTATTGAAGTTTCTTGCCCATTTTTAAGTCAGGTTATTTGATTTTTGTTGTTCTTGAGTTGTAGGAGTTCTTTATATATTCTGGATATTAACCCCTTATCAGATATGATTTGCAAATATTTTCACCCTTATGTGGATTGCTTTTTCACCCTGTTGATTGTGTCCTTTGATGCACAGAATTTGATACATTTGACATCCCATTTGTCTATTTTGATTTTTTTTGCCTGTGCTTTTTCTTTAGGTGGCATATCTAAGAAATAATTGTCAAATCCAATGTTGCAAAATTTCCCCTCTATGTTTTTTCTAGGATTTTTATAGTTTTAGGTATTTAATTCATTTGGAGTTAATTTTTGTATATGGTGTAAGGTAACTTCCAATTTCATTCTTTTGCATGTGGATATCCAGTTTTCCCAGCACCATTTATTGAAAAGACTGTCCTTTCCCCCATCGAATGATCTTGGCTCCCTTGTTGAAAATCATTTGACCATATATTCGAGGGTTTATTTCTGGGCTCTCTATTCTATTCCATTGGTCTATATGTCTATCTTTAATCCCCTTTTACCTTTGATGGCCAGGAAGCTTCCCAGCTAAATTCAGAGCTCAACGATAACATTGATGTGGCCCTTCATGATGTGAAAGTTGATGTTCTCTTTTTTTCTTGCCATGGCCTTGAACTTTTTCTCTTATTTAAGTTTTTCCTGGTCCAGATTCTTGATTCCTATTTCTGTTTTATTAGTATACTGTGGTCTATGCTCTTATGGTGAAGGACCCTATATCCCCTATGGATAGAATAAGGCAGCCCATCACTCACATGCCGCCACTGGAATGAATGCTCACTGTCTCATTGCAGAGGCCCCGCCTCACACGTGCAGCAGTGCAAGACAGAATCTGTGTCACCACATGCAGGATCGTGTATTAAGCTCTGGGAGATAGAAAAGGAAGAGAACAACGTGGGACAGAATGTCCAGGGCAGGTTGTACTCGGACTGGACGTCTAAGGAATGTTACTGTTTGGATTGATAGCCACAGAGTGTAGATAAAACAGAGCTTTCCCTCAAAAGGGGGAGCCTTGAAAGGCTAAAATGACAGGCAGGGGCGCCTGGGTGGCTCAGTTGGTTAAGCATCTGCCTTTGGCTCAGGTCATGATCCCAGGGTCCTGGGATCGAGTGCAGGGAGCCCGCTTCTCCCTCTGCCCCTCACCCCACTTGTGCTCTCTCTTGCTCACTTTCACTTTCTCAAATAAATAGGTAAAATCTTAAAAAAAATTAAAGTAAAGTAAATTAAATGACATGCTGGACTGACCCTGGCCTGGGCCTGAGGATGCAACTTGAGTGAGGATGTGTGAAGTGGCTGAGAATGGGAAGGTGGAAGGGACCAGCTCATGAAAGAATACCAGAATGAGGAATTTGGATGGACCTTAATCTTTTTCACATGCCCACCTACCTGGGGAGATCAAGATGGTCTCTTCCAGGATATAGTGGAGAGTTTTCAAACTAGGGGTTTTAACCAGCATTGTTTTTTGTTTTTTGTTTTTTTTTATGAAAGAGAAAATTTCGCAATGCTTTGCAGATAGCAAGTAGAAGTATTGTTGCAGTTGCGTGTATGTACATGCTGGGTCACAGGGTGAAATGCAGTCAAAAGTTGGAAGGACACTGGTATAGAAGAAATTCTGTGGTTCTGGTACAGATTTAAAATGGGACCCCCTCACATTGAGCCCCGTGAGAGCACACCACGGTACTGTGAAGTCTCTGGGCTCTGGCGACACAGATGTCCCCCCATCTGTCCAATCCCAGTAGGGGACGTTGCAAGGGGTACTGGCTTCGAGACCCTTTGCTCAGCCCCACTCCTCACTTCTGATGAATCCTTCACTTTACCCTCCTGAATGTGAATCCATGTAGCATGCAGTGGAAAGAGTACCTGTTTTAGACTCAGTGGATCTGGACTTGAAGTTAGTTCAATCACTCACTAACAAAGGTGTGAAGCCATTCTGAGCCCCAACTGCCTCTTCTGTAAAAATGGGGAGAAATAAGATAGATGGAATCATAGTCCCCTTCAAACAAGCTATATATATTCCACTTCTAGGAGTAAATCTACGTAAGTACTCATGTGCCAAGATTCACATACATGGATGGTTGGTTGCAGTCTTACTTATAGGACCAAAACTTTAGAAGCACATAAATCCATAATAGGGGATTGATTTTTTTTTTAATTACGATGTATCAGTAGATTGGAATACTATGTAACTATTAAAAAGAATGAGGTGTACCTAGATCTACTGATATGGAAAGATATTTGCAACACGATTTTTTTAAAGATTTCATTTATTTAAGATACAGAGAGAGAGCGCGCACACATACACATGAGCGGGGGGGAGGGGCAGAAGCAGGCTCCCCACGGAGCAGGGAGCCCAGATGCAGGGCTCGATCCCAGGACGCTGGGATCATGACCTGAGCCAATGGCAGCTGCTTAACCAACTGAGCCACCCAGGTCCCTCCTATTTGCAACACCGTTAAGTGGAAAGAAACAAGTTGTAAAATCATGATCCCATATTTATTTATTCATTCATTCATTCATTCATTTATGTATGTATTTATTTATTTATTTTTAAAGATTTTATTTGTGAGAGAAGCGAGTGTGCGGGCACACCAGTGGGGGGAGGGCCAGAGGGAGAGGGAGAAGCCGACTCCCCACTGAGCAGGGAGCCTGATGATGGGGGGCTAAATCCCAGAACCCTGAGATCGTGACCTGAACCGAAGGCAGACCCCTAACTGAGCCACCTCACGTGCCCCTCCATTTTTAAAAATACGTAGATTTTTTGGATATGCGTAAAGGAATGCTACAGTAGCCTAAAGACGGATATCGTAGTGATCTCTGGAAGTCAGAATTGTGAGGGACTTTAAATTTCTGTATTGTCAATTTTTCTGTTTTTACGGTGGATAAAATTAGCTGGATATACATATATGCATGCACATGCTTGTGTTACCTAGCACAGTAATTCTGGGCAGACAGACCATCTTGGTAGTGAGTGGTTATTTACAAGTATTCACTTTCAGCATGGGTGGTCTGCATCTTTAAATCGAATATTTCTGTAGCAGTGGGACCATTGTGCCTGGGGTTTCTGTGTGAAAATATACCTGTTTTTCTTTCCAGATAGACTGATTATTGTAGCTGAGGCCTGTTCTCTTTTCCCCTTTAATCAGTGGGCTCAGGGCACCATTCACAGGATATGCCATCATTCATTTTAATTTTTAAAATTGTAATAGCAATTAAAGCTCATCTTAAATATTCAAACAACACTGAGGTTTATCAGGTAAAAATTGAAAGTCCCCATTCTCACCCCTGTCCTTTAGTCCCACTACCCAAGAATGGAGATTGTTCAGTGTATGGTCTTCAAAACGTCTATGCATATGCAAATGTCTATGTGTATATTTCTGTTACACAAATAAGATCATATCATATATACCAATAAACATCTTCCCATATTATAGATTTTTTTTTTAAGTTTTTATTTATTTATTTGACAGAGACAGAGATAGTGAGAGCAAGAACACAAGCAGGGGGAGTGCGAGAGGGAGAAGCAGGCCTCCCGCCGAGCAGGGAGCCGGATGCGGGGCTCGATCCCAGGACCCTGGGACCATGACCTGAGCCGAAGGCAGACGCTTAACGACTGAGCCACCCAGGCGCCCCCCCATATTTAGATTTAGATGTAGTGCATCCTTCATAAGAACCGCATAATAGTCCACTTTGTAGGAATATCATAATTTATTTCACCGTTCCCTCTTTTGTTAAAATTCTTTTATTTTTATTTAAAAGATTTTATTTATTTATTTGTCAGAGAATCAGAGAGAGAGAGAGCAAAGCAGGGGGAGCTGCAGGCGGAGGGAGAAGCAGGCCCCCCGCTGAGCAAGGAGCCTGACGTGGAACTCGATCCCAGGACCCTGGGATCATGACCTGAGCCGAAGGCAGGCGCTTAACTGACTGAGCCACCCAGGCGCCCCTATTGTTATAATTCTTGCTGTTGCTAGCAGTGCCCCAAAATATTTTTACACGTATGATTGCCCGCTTCAGTGAGCGTAGGATAAATTCTTACAAGTGGAATTAGTGTTGTTCAAAAAACACCTACACGAGCAATAATTATTACCACGTTGCACTAATGTATACTTCTACCAGCAGTGACTGTGTCAGTTCCTTTCCCCCATACACACCCCTTCACCTAGATTGTAATTATTGTTATTTTAAAGTCTGATATATGAAGAATGGATCCAACTGTTTATTTTGAATTTTCTTTGATTGAAGATGAACATCTCTCTGTTGCCACATCTCTTTGGAAATGTGACGCGTGTCTGTAGATCCAGCCGGAAGGTTGGCCTGAAGTCTGCACTCCTGGTTAAATGGTGGTGGGGATATATTAATATGCTTAGAAACGGGGAGAGACAGTCTTTGAGATGCTAGTCTGCAGTCTTCCTGGTGTTGGCCCCACTGAAATAAACTCCTTTCTTGTTTCGCCATCAAAAAAAAAAGGAAAGAAAGAAAATGCTTGGAAATGTGGTCCAGGATAGAGCATTAGGAAGAATAGAGCAGATAGAACGATCTAGTATAGTCATAGTTTCGTATTTGGACATCCATGGCAGGGATGGGGGACAGGTTGGATGATGGCATATTTCTATGCATAGAAATCAGTAATTGTATGGCTGCTGATTCAGCAATCCTGAGTTCCTCACCTAACGGAAATGGGTCATTTATTCCAGTTCAACTTTTTTTGAAACTACGGAAATCTTGTCCACTGTTCTCTATGTACTTTTCCCCACAGAATCTGGCATGCTATTGATTTCAGCATCTGGAAGAGCCCATGCCAGTTTATCAAGCGTGCACTCATCAGCTAGCGGAGCCTCATAAGCTAAGGGATTTCATGAGACTTCATTAGAATTACTGCTCGGAAATGGTCATGTTTTAAACCTCTGTAAAGAAACTTGTCAATGTGGCAAAATGTAAGCAGAGCCTTCGATGCAGAAAGAATGTTCAGATATCTTTACAACCAGTTTTTTGGTGATAGCTCCGTCACTTCTTATCTCCTTAGTTGTCAATGGTAGGTACGGCATGCATTGCCCAGCACAGGTGAACTATTAAGTTTGTTCCCATACGCATTATTTCCGCCTTTCAGAACTAGCAGGCTTGGGGGCGCCTGGATGGCTCAGTCGTTAAGAGTCTGCCTTCGGCTCAGGTCATGGTCCCAGGGTCCTGGGATCGAGCCCCACATCGGGCTCCCTGCTCGGCGAGAAGCCTGCTTCTCCCTCTCCCCCACTCTCCCTGCTTGTGTTCCCTCTCTCGCTGTGTCTCTCTGTCAAATAAATAAATAAAATCTTAAAAAAAAAAAAAAGAAGAAGAAGAACTAGCAGGCTTGGTTCAAGCAAAAGCCTGTCTGAGCAGGGACATCACTAAGGGGAGGGGCAGGTAGAGAGACTGGCCTCCAGGCACACTGTGCCGGGACCAGACAAGGAACTCACGGCCACCACAATCTTGTTCATCAGTTAAGACATGTTTATTGGTTTTGCCATCTTATGATCCAGAGACACCTACTTGTAAAAGGACATGATTCTTTCTGACTACTCAAGACCTACAAAAGCATCTCAACCCCGGGGCACCTGAGTGGCTCAGTCGGTTGTGTCCAACTCTTGATTTTGGCTCAGATCATGATCTCAGGGTCGTGGGATCAAGCCCAGCGTCAGGCTCTGCACTGAGCATAGAGCCTGCTTGGGATTCTCTCTCTCCGTCTCCCTCTGCCCCTACACTGCCCCACTTGAGCTCTTCTTCTCTTTCTCTTAAAAAAGAAAAAAAAAGGGGGGCATTTCAATCTCATACAAATCTCAGGTAAGAAATTTTCCTGTTTTGGATTTTTTTTTTTTTTTGTAGCTTCCATGAGGTAAGCCCAGTGGTTCTCATCTGTGTTTATACCTATCAGCTTTTCCCCCGTGGACTTCATATCTTGAGATTTCATGTCTTCCAAACACGCTGCATTTACGACTAGTTCATTTTTTTTTTTTTTTAAGTCAAGCAGATGTGTATACAACTGCACATAGGACGTCTGGTCAACCTGTGGCGACCAGTGTTACCTCACGAATTTAGTCAAAGGCAAGGGAAGGTGCTATGTTAGTACTTTTGTGGGTAAACATGATCTTACCTTCCCCCCACCACAGTAGTTACCTTCTTTGTTTTCCTAAAAAGGGAAAGATTCTGGACTGAGAACGCCTTAAGTTATCCCTTCTAAATGGTACAAATTTCCTTTATCCCACCCCTCTGAATTTCCTAAGTCGTTTGTGGTTGGCCCCATGAGAGGGTACGGGGTTCAAGATCACCCACTTCACCCGAAAAAAGACAGGGCACATTTTACAGTTTGCTGGTTAACAGAAGACCCGAGTGGAAAGTTTTACATAGAAAACAGCCTAGGAAGTGAGTGGCCCGGTCGCTGGCACAGCATCGAGTTCCCTGTCCAGGGTCAGGTTGTTAAGACCACGTGAGGATGAGATGCTATAAAAGTGTCTGCCTTTTCCAGTTCAGTTTTACCAGAGTCCATAAATCCACTGACAGTTTTCTTTAAATGGTCATTCTCAACTTTCAATACAATTTAAAAATAATTAACACCTGGTTCGCTTTTTTAGACGTTTGATGTGTGAGGTAGGGTGTGGGGAGGGTGTGGATTTGGCGGTTATGGAAGGCACTGTAAGAAAAGAACACAAGTTTTTCATGGTTAGACAAATTTGACTTTGAACCCTGGCTTCACCAAGTATTTGGCTATGTGACCTTGGGAGAGTTACTTTGAAGCCTTGGTTTGCTTCTCCATGAGTGGGAATACTACTTCCTCGCCGTCTCGTGAATAATAAATAACAAATAAGAAATGGCACAGCCTGGTGCCCGGCATGGGTCTGGGCTCAGTGAGGGATAGCTTGCCCGTCTCCCTCCCCACCTCTTTGTGTGTCACATGGAATTAGAGCCTTCTATTTCGTGTGTATTTAGGGGACCCTGGATGCTACGGGCTGATGCTGGCTGAGGAAGTGATGGTCCATGAGGGGAGGAGGGGGTAGCAGACAGGTAGTCCTGTGTTGCCCACAGAAGCAAGTCCCCTGAGCCACTGCAGACTGGAGGACCTCTGAGGAAGGTCCGAAGAGGCTCAGCTGTGGGAGCTCTCACCGTATTCAGGCTTGACTTACCTGGGCACACTGCCAGCTCAGGTGTGGCCTGCGCATCCCCTATAGGCGAGGGGAAGCCGCGCCTCCCGGGACTGGTGGAAGGGCCAGGGGAGAGTAGTTGAGGCTTCTGTCCATCGTCCTGCCTGTGGCCATGCCTTCTCTCCCTGAAGTCTCTCTCAGAACCGAAGCTTCAGTCCTGGCAAACAGGAGCCGAGGGACCTATATCCAGGTCCCACCAACTGCCTCCCCAGGCAGGGTCCCGTTCGCTTTCTGAAATAAGGACTCCTTCCAGCTTTCTCTCCTACCTCTGCGGAGAGCGAGGAGGCTCAGCACCTGACCCACCGCGCTGCAGACACTGCTCTGGGGAGGATGCCTGAGCTGCCCAGGACCCAGGCTACTTGCTGGAAGTGCAGGCTCCCCGCCCCCTTCTTGACCTACCTGGCCCAGAAGCCTGCAGGGCGGTGGGATGCAAAGAAAAACACCATCAGCAGGATGTGTTGAAAACACTGAGATAAGAAATGAGTGGCTCGTCGGAGCAAAGACCTCAGGCTGATTGTGATCTGAGAAGCTGAGACCAAACAGCGCCGAGTATTTCTAAGTCACTAGGACAATTGTGGAAGATAGCAAGAGAATGAGGATGGTCAATCCTTTGACCTAGCCCTGCCACAGGAAGGCAGAGTGCTACAGTGGGGAAAGGCAGGCGCTGTGGCATCAGAGAGACCAGGCGCCTTTCTGGTCTCTGTCCTGGGACGAGTGCCTTAATAGTGATGTCCACGTGGAGGTGAGACCACATTAGTAGATCTTGCCGTTCACAAGTATTGAGGGATTAGTCTGTGCCAAGGAGTGTTAGGTAGGTTCTTATCTGCAAAATGGGGACACAAAAACACTGTCTCATAGAGTTGGAGAAATAATGAATAGTTTCCATCGAGTTGGTGGTATACAAGAGGTGTTCGGCAAATGTAAACTTTCTTCTATGAGGACGGATCCTAATGAAATAATAAAAAGGAGCAGATCTTCCTTATGTACAAGGACGTAACCTGGAAGCCACCGTCTCTCTTTAGGTCTGTTAATATTTGCTTTACATATTTAGGTGCTCCTATGTTGGATGCATTAATATTTACAGATGTTATATCCTCTTGTTGGATTGACCCCTTTGTCATTATGTAGTGCCCTTCTTTGTCTTTTATTACAGTCTTTGTCTTCAAGTCTGTTTTGTCTGATGTAAGGATAGCTACCCCAGCTCTCTTTTGGTTTCTATTTGCATGGACTATCCCTTCACTTTTTCCATCCCTTCACTTTCACTCTGCGTGTGTCCTTAATCCAAAGTGAGTCTCTTGTAGGCAGCATGTAGATATGGGTCTTGTGGAAGCCACCTTCGTGTCCAAAATAGAAAAAGGTTTAATGGATTATGACAGACTGTTACACGCAGCCACTAAAATATTTATGAGAAAAATATAAAATGGAAAGTGTTTACAATATTATGTCAGATCAATAAAGCAAAATGCAAACTTGCAGATGTATATCAATTACAACTATATAAATTAAAGCGTAGACAAGGATTTGGAAACAAAATGTAATAATTAAAAGTTGGTAGACATAGGTTCTTCAATGTTCTTGTACACTGCCTTCCAACTAAAAAAAAAAAGCTCAACAAAAACAAGTAGCCGCTGTTGTCAGCATGATCAGGGTCACCTTGGCAGGTGTCAGATATGAAAAGGATTCCCGTCTTTTCACCGCACCAGCATATGCGGAGAGTGCGCCCTATCAATCACATCGCTTTGTTGTTCTTACACTAAGAACGAAACACATCTTTGGGACAAATCCTGAAAAAAACTCTTTTTGGGGTTTCAGTAGATACACACCGCATACTAATCAACCTGTTGTACTCTGTAAACCCAGTAAGATGTCATGGTCCAATGATGAGAAGTTGACTTTACTAGGGAGGTAAGGAAGCTCTCTGTTTAAAGGCCTTTTCCCTTGCTCAGCCGGGGTTTAGTAACATGCGGATTTTCTCTGACTAGAGAAGAGTGGTGCTGGAGTGCTTAACCTCCAAGGAGATTATTTCATAAAATATTGATTTTTTTTGCACATAAAGGAGATAGTTCATGAATAGAAAATGTAAGCATAAGCAAAAATTCTTTCGTTCGCTCAGTTCATGAACAGGAAAAGTAATGAATCGGCTTACCAGCGGAGGCTGATGTCTACTATTCCCGCTGGGGGGTGGGCAGAGCTAGAGTAGGATTCTTCCTCAATGTCATGAGTCCAAGAACAGATGTGCCCCAAAGAGACTAACCTGGACTGCACAGCCTTTTACTACAAGCTGTGAAGGCCACGTCAGAGACTTTGTTGCAAGTTGGTAGACTCGTTTGCCTCTGTACCTCCCAAGCTACAACTGGGCCATTTCCCCAAATCAGACTCCTGTTCGTGAGCTCTTGCTGGCCAATATGGTTCACTAGCTGTTGCTGTCTTGGGAAAGCCAGCGGCAACATCACGGCACCTCACGAGGTGGCGCAGTACTGTGTCCTGCACCAACCGCCCCCCCTCCCCAGCTTACCTGCCATCTGTCATCACTCTTGCCCTTGCTCTGTAGCAGGTCGTTATCCGGCGGTTCCAGTAGCCGGGTGTGAGGAGCAGTGGTCCCAGAATCTAGAAGCATGTCAGTTCACGTGCTGTCCCGAACTGAGCTATCTTGAGCAAGTCAGTGAATCAGTCTTAGTGTTTACTTCCTTGACTGTGGGTAAGGAATGGTGACAGATGTTCTGCAGATCAAAGGAGAAAATGCAAGTGAAAATGCTTTTAAAAATAAATGCAGTGGCCACAATGAGATACTCATTCACACCCACTAGGACAGCAATAAGCAACAAGGTGAGATAATAACAAATGTTGACAAGGATGTGGGGAAATTGGAACCCTCATATTTTGCCAGCTGGATTGTAAAATGGTACAGCTGCTTTGGAAAACAGTCTGGCAGTTCCTCAAATAGTTAAACCTAGAATCACCGTAAGACCCAGCAGTTCCACACAAAAACTTGCATATGTATGTTCGTAGCAGCATTATCCATCCTAGCCAGAAACTGGAAACAACCCAAGTGTCCATCAGCTCATGAGCGGATGAATCAAATGTGGTATATCCATACAATTGCATATTGTCCAACAAGAGCAGGGTATGGAGAACTGACATGCGCTACAGCATGCATGAATCTTTTTTTTTTTTTTATTGTTATGTTAATCCCCATACATTACATCATTAGTTTTAGATATAGTGTTCCATGATTCATTGTTTGTGCATAACACCCAGTGCTCCATGCAGAACGTGCCCTCCTCAATACCCATCACCAGGCTAACCCATCCTCCCAACCCCCTCCCCTCTAGAACCCTGTTTGTTTTTCAGAGTCCATTGTCTCTCATGGTTCTTCTCCCCCTCCGATTTCCCCCCCTTCATTCTTCCCCTCCTGCTACCTTCTTCTTCTTCTTTTTTTCTTTCTTAACATATATTGCATTATTTGTTTCAGAGGTACAGATCTGAGATTCAACAGTCTTGCACAATTCACAGCGCTTACCAGAACACATACCCTCCCCAGTGTCCATCACCCAGTCACCCCATCCCTCCCACCCCACACCCCACTCCAGCAACCCTCAGCATGCATGAATCTTGACAACATTGTGCAAAGTGAAAGAAATCAGTCACAAAAGGCCACATATTGTGATTCCATTTATGTAAAATATCCAGAATAGGCAAATCCGTAGAGCTGAAAAATAGATGAATTGTTGGAGGGCTGGGAGTTGGGGGAAGAATGGGTAGCGACTACTAATGGGTCCAGGATATCTTTCTGGGGTGATGAAGTTGTTCTAAAATTGATTTGTTGGTATATACTGCAAATCTACTAAAAAGCGTAGAATTTTGTACTTTAAATGAGTAAATTGTACGGTATGTGAATGTTATCTCAATAAAGCTGTTATGGAAAAAAAAAAAACAAGTGCAATGCAAAGGTCATTAATACTAATACTGTGTTCTCTGCAATTACCAAACAGAGCTGAACCTCAGCAAGGATCTGTTCAGGGCCTCGCTGACTTATTACCAACATCTGTAAGATCAAGATGCATCTTATAATCAAAGATGCCTCCCAGCGTGCTGGCCAGGCCACACTTGTCATTGCCTACGTGTCCGTGAACTTCAAATGCACCAGTGTCCAAACGTGGGAGATGGGTGTCCGCTGCTTCCAGTAAACTCCCCGAAGGAAGAGTGGAGTACTCTTTAAATCCCAAGAACCGAATGTTTATGAGAGAGGGAGTGGGGAAAATGATAAATCATCACATGCTTGGCAGTATTCTTGAAGCAGGAATCAAAAATAGGCAAGCAAAGAGCCCAGCCCCAAGAGCTTTTCATACTTTAGGATTCTTTTAAGAAATGCTGCCTCGCCAATGCCCCCGATGGTACCAAGGGTGGACATTGAGTGAATAAACAGGGACACAGACTCCTGAGTCAAACAAATGATCTGGAAGACGGGGGCTCTGAATGCGAAGACAACGTAGGAATACTTTTTTTTTCTATTTTATTTTATTTACTTAAATTGAATTAGCCAACATATAGTATATCATTAGTTTTTGATGTAGTGTTCAGTGATTCATTAGTTGCATATAACACCCAGCGCTCATCACATCCCGTGCCCTACTTAATGCCTATCACCCAGTTACCCCATCCCCCCCCCCACAGAAATATTTTATTTATTTAAGAGATAGAATGAGAGACAGAGAGCATGAGAGGGAGGAGGGTCAGAGGGAGAAGCAGACTCCCTGCCGAGCAGGGAGCCCAATGCGGGACTCGATCCCGGGACTCCAGGATCATGACCTGAGCCGAAGGCAGTCGCTTAACCAACTGAGCCACCCAGGCGCCCCCCACAGGAATATTTTAAAGCAACTTACTTTACCTGTGCTTTCCTTTTTATGTTTTCCTTTTTAAAAATCAAAGTTTGAAAGAGCAACTTCATAACGTATGCAATGAAAATTGTAAGTGATAAGAAAGCATCATCTGATAGTTTAATTGGCAACATTTTTTTAAGTGCTAAATAATATAACGTTGCATCTTAGAATTATATTTGATAATATTTGGTACTTATTAAAGGTAGTTTATGAAGGTGGTGGGAACCTCTAAACTGAAGTCTCTAGCTGTTGCATTGAAAAATATTATAGTGGTGCCAGGGCCAGCCCTGCCCACCTGGGCATCCATCAAGAAGAGAAAACAAGGGGCACCTGGGTGGTTAAGCGTCTGCCTTTGGCTCAGGTCATGATCTCAGGGTCCTGGGATCCAGCCCGTTAGGCTCCCTGCTCAGCGGGGAGTCTGATTCTCCCTCTCCCTCCGCCCCTCCCCCCACTCTTGCTCTCTCTCTCTCTCACTCTCTCTCTCAAATAAATAAAATCTTTGAAAAAAGAGAAAACAAATAAATAAATATTTAGTATAACTCTAGCTTCTCAAGCATTAAAATGGACACCTGTTCTAGGACTTTCATAGAATTTTTAGTAGTAGTGAGGGTTGTTTGCTGTTTATGACCCCTTACTGGGCCAGACACTATGCTGTATGCTGTTCATGCATTTTCTCATTGGTGCCTAGCAACAGTGATATTTTATAGTAAAGGAAACAGAGGTTTGGCAATATTATTATCATTATTATTATTCTTTATTACTAGTTGTCGTTCGGCAACAGATGACAGAGCTAGGACTTGAATCCACCTGACCGACAAGATCATGCTCTTGACTGCTCTGCCAGGCTGATTCTAAATTGAATCTTAAAATCACAGACAAGTAAACAAATGGACACAGAAGTTATGTGGTAGTTGCAGACTTCCGGGTATTCTCCAATTATGCTAATGGTCCGCGAGGCCAACACTGCATTTCCCATGTTCTAGATGGAAGTTGGAGCAAGAGAACTGAGAATCTGTAGTTGAAGGCTCCAACTTTCTCTTTCGGTAAGTTCTGCTGATCAGCTGTTAGAACTAATTAAGTTTCTGTCTTCCACCTTCATTCTCTGAACATTCTGGTTTTGCTTTTGTGTGCTGAACACCCGTGGAGAGAACCGCAAAGGATTTGAGATGCAGAGCCAGAGCAAGGATATCTTATAACAAAATCCCCAAACACAGAACTTTAGAGCTAAATGGGATCCCAGAGATTGGCACACGTCAAAACCACCTATGCAGCTTTTCCCAGACCTGTTGAGTGAGAATCTCAAGGGAATCAGGATAATTAGATTCTCAGTGGTTCTCAAAACAGGGTTCTTGGACCAGCAACTTCAGCATCACATGGGAACTTGTTAGAAATGCAGATTCTTGGGCCCCACCCCAGAACTGTGGATCAGAGACTGGGGCTGTGGCCCAATGATGGGTGCTTTACAAGGTCTTCCAGTAGTTCCTGAAGCCTCCTAAAGTTTGAGAACCACTGACCTAGAGCGGAAATGTGGGTAGGATCCTAAGGTTATTCCTCCTTTTTGAAGTACATTGCAGCTCTATTTCAAATTCAATTAAAAAAAATATTTGTTTTCCTATTTTATACATGAAATCTCTTTTAGAATTTGGAGTATTTAAAAGCACAAGAATTTAGGGTGCCTGGGTGGCTCAGTTGGTTAAGCCACTGCCTTCGGCTCAGGTTGTGATCCTGGAGTTCCCGGATCAAGTCCCGCATCGGACTCCCTGCTCTGCAGGGAGTCTGCTTCTCCCTCTGACCCTGCCCCATCTCATGCTCTCTCTCTCTCTATCTCATTCTCTCTCTCAAATAAATAAATAAAATCTTTAAAAAAAAATAAAAAAAGAAAAAAAAGAAAAGCACAAGAATTTAAAAGCCTAAAATTCTGATCTTATTCTCCTACTCTCCTCCTTGGGGCCTTACTCAACTTGACAATTAACACTGACTAAAAGTACCTTTTCTTAAAAAGTTGTGTAGCCTGATGTGTTTTCTGCATTCATTCATAAAGTAGTAGATGACAGAAATCCCCTTGCTCCACTTATATTTGATACATACCCATTTCAGAGATGTGCAAATAGGTATGATATCACTAAAACTATTCTAGAAAATTCCTTGGGAAATCCATTTGGCCATATAGGTATTCTATTAATATAGTTGTTAAAAATCATTTTTCCAATTTGTTGACCCCAGGAAGAAAAATAGTGAAAAGTTGCTATAGCCAATAGGGAAAAAAGGGAGGACACTTTCCTGACTCCCGAATATTTTTAATCAAATCAGTTTCTGAAACATTTCTTTCCCTACTAATATTTTGATTTGATATTTGGTCTGGGGAAGTGAGGAGTTTGTTTAGGTCAGCATTTCCCGAATGGTGTTCCTACAAGATGTCAAGTCCTGTCTCAAAGCAAAGATTCTGTGGTAAATACAACTGGGAAATGCTGTGTTAAAAAAAATTAAGTAGATTCACTTCATGACTTCTTTGAATTCTTAGTATGGTAAAATGCAGTGTGACTCTCCAAAGGGGTATGTAGTACACAGCACTTGCCAGATTTTTTCAAATAAAAATTTTTGGAAACAAACCAACAAAGCATTGTTTCTAAGGATCTTCTGCACTGACATGGAAATAGAATTGTTACATGGAATCCTTCTTTGTAATGGTAATTTATGCAAAGAAATTTTACCTGTAAATTCCTTTGATGATTACCTTAGTTTGTAAAATATTTTGCTAGCTGGATCTTGGTGTCCTGAAACTAAAATATAGCCCCTGGGTATATGAAATGTGTATCTAGGTGCATCTCTGCTTTAAGTAATTCCTTTTTATGTTTTATAAAAACATCACTTCTGGAATAATGTGTTTTAAGCAATTTAATAAATATAAAACGAGCATAACAGATATTGCTCAAATTAAAATCTTTGCTAAATTTTAAAAAAATTTTAATAATGGAGAAGACTAGTTGGCATTTTGACGTTACTGGTGATAATGTAAAGTTATTTCAGCTATTAATGTTTTCTCAGTGAATATGTATCGACTGTACTGTTAAATAATGTGTTAATAATTAAGATAATAATTATTAATTATTAATTATTAATTATTATTATGTGTTAATAATTAAGATAATAATTAGTCTTCTATTGCTACATAACAAAAATTGTCACAAATAGAAGCTTCAAACGACCCCCACATATCAGTTCAAAGTTCTGCAGGTGTTAAATCCAGCTAGGCGTAGGTTCTCTGCTCATGGTATCAGGAAACTGAAATCAAGATGTTGGACAAACTGAGCTCTTGTCTGGAGGCTTTGGAAAAAATCCATTTCCAAGCTCATTCAGATTATTGTCAGACTCCGGGTCCTCACCCCTCCATAACTGAGGTCACCATTTTCTTGCTGATTGTCCTAATTAGGGCATTGCTCCCTGATCCTAAAGCCTGCTTTCAGGTCCTTTCTATGTGGCCCCCTCCACCTTCAAGCCCTCAAGAGCATGCCCAAGCCTTTCCTGTGCTTTGAATCTCTGACTTCCTCTTCTGCCTCTAGCCAGAGAAAGCTCTCTGCTTTTAATGATCTCATGTAATTAGATCTGGCCCACCTGGGTACTCTCCCTTTCTTGAAGTCAGCTGTACTCTCTACCATAACCTAATCGTGGGAATGCTGTCACATTCACAGATGCCACCCACATTCAAAGGGGAGAGGATTCTACAAGTAAGAGGGGTGACATGGGGTCATCATAGAATTCTGCCTACCACAAAGTAGAAGACACATGCCAGTTGTCTGACGTTTAAAAATTAGTCACTAGGTAGATATACAGACATGAACAGAATATATATTTTTAAATAAATAGTACAGTTAGTGCAGCAGTAGTTTATAGAAGGGCAACATCGGTGGAATCAGTTGGTTAGAGAGGTCAGATAAGAGTTTAAAAAGAAATTGCACTCGACCCTATGGGATAAGAGTAGTCATGGCCAACACTTACTGAGTTATAAGCCCTGGGTACTGTGCTGTTTATGTGTATTATCTCATTTGATCTTTACAAAGTCCAACTGCAGTGATTCCTGTTTTAAAGTCGAGGAACCAGAAGCTTAGAGAGGCAAAAGCACCGACAAGTGGCAGAACCGGGAACAGTGCCAAGCCAGTTGCCCCTTGTCACCATTCAGTGTGACAGACCTCTGTTAGGTCTTTACACCCCATGCTAGGCACTCTGCTAGGGGCCCTTAATACAAAAGTAAACTACACTTCCTGTCCTCAGGACTTCACAGTAAGAGAGAGGGTCAGGGAAACAAATCATCACCCTAGAGTATGGAAAGCCCAGTGAGAGAGCATGTATCAAGTACAATGGCTTCACAAGACAAGGAATGATCAACTCCACTTGAGTGGGTCACCAAGGGCTTCTCAGAGGGGTGACCCTTGAGCTACATCTGAAGAATGTATAGTTCTCCAGGAGAGTGCGGAGCACTGGGAAGGACAAGGAAAAATTCCAGATAGGGGCAAAGGCAAGGAAGAATGAAACCATGTGGCCCATTTAGGGAAATGCTCATGTACCTGGTGGTTCTGTATGGCCTGATCTCGGGGAACTGGGAAAGACAGATGAGGCTGGAAAGGAGGCCAGGAGTCCGATCACAAAGGGACTTGCATGACATAATGACCAGTTTGCATTTACCCCACAGGTAGGGAATCCATTGAGTTGTTTTAAATAGGACAATAACATGGACAGAGTTGTACCCCGAAATGATAATTTTAGCATTCGTGTGGATGATGTATTTAAGAAGAACAAGAGTAGAGCAGAGAGACCAGTTAGAAGATTACCGTCACAGACTCGATGAACAACATCAAAGGCCTGAGGTAAGAGGCAGAACAGACGAATGTGAAGGGACAATGGGTAGATGAGATTTAGTGGCTGATGAGATGTGGGGCATGAACAAGAAAGGAGATTAAGGATGACTCCTGGGTCTGATTTAGCATGTTCTTTGGATGATGGTACCACTAACTGGCATAAGGAGGGAAAAGTAAATTCAGCATTGGCTCAATTAAGGCTGGGTTATCTGTATCACATCCAAGCAGAGACGTCCAAACACACGTGTGGGTGATGCGGTGTCCAGGTAGGCATGTGCACAGCATGCGAAAACATTCGTGGGGCGTGACTTCCTAAAACAGGTGATTCCAGGGAGACAGAAGGAAAACCAGGAGAGAATACTAGAAGTGGTCTTCTGTAGAGCAAGTGAAAAGTGACTGGAGAGACAAAAATGGGGGTAACTGGAGAGAAAATGGAATCCAGATCAAGACAGTTCCGTGTTTTATGGTGTGGTTCTCCAGGGGTGCACTCAGCATGGAGTAATGCAGACATTGTGCCCGGATGGTGAGCAGACTCTCTGCTCTGAGGCCTTCCCTCAACACATTTACCTTGCTCAGTTCCTTGTGGTCGGGGAGCTCTCCCTCAGGCTCATAAATTTGGTTTATTTCATTTGTTAATTACCATTATTGTCGGAGTGGATGTGGCTACTTGCAGGGGGAGCTATAATCAGCTGTCTGCCTGGCTGACCAGGACCCAGTCCATGGGAAGCCAGTCTGCGAGGAGCTTGCTCTGGGATCGTGGGCTAGTGAAGGGGATTGCTAGGTGACTCCAGTGTTCGCTAGTGTCCGAGCCTGAATTATCACGTTCTCCCTCAACAGCCATGGGTAGACGTTCTGGATGACCTAACAGGTGTTGCCCACTTCTTACTCCTTAGGTTCCCTTTGCTGGCCCTTCTAGTCACACTTTCTCTAACCCAGGTTTGTGATTTGCTTCTGCTTGCCAAATGACCATCGCTTTTTCGTCCTAGTTCCCTGGTATGACTCCTGGGTTTTGATTGGAGCTTGGCATTATCCCCAGCTCTGCAGTCACTCATTTACGGAGCAGGCATTCTTTCGATTCACTCCTGCTGGTTACACCCACTGTGTAGAGCTTTACCCAGGTAAATCATGATGACAACTTCCCAGGACTCATGGGGCAGTCCACAGTCACCCCCCTGTGAAGAAGAGTCAGAGAGCTTAGAACAGGAGCACAGGCTTAGATTTAAAAGCCCTTGAATATCTGGCTAAGGAGTGTTTCCCTTGTCCTCTGGAACACAAGGGAGCCCCTGGAGATGTGGGTGGGGGTGGTGGGATGGCTTGATGAAATCCATGTTGGGGGAAGTTGATCTGGGGCTGGGGGTAAACTGCATTCAAATAAGGAGAAACCAAAAGCCGAGAGCCCAGCTAGGAAGCTGAGACAATGCACTTAGATGAAATATGCAAGGTCAGGGGGCACCTGGGTGGCTCAGTCATTAAGCATCTGCCTTCTGCTCGGGTCATGATCCCAGGGTCCTGGATCGAGCCCCGCATCAGGCTCCCTGCTCAGCGGGAAGCCTGCTTCTCCCTCTCCCACTCCCCCTGCTTGTGTTCCCTCTCTCGCTGTGTCTCTCTCTGTCAAATAAATAAATAAAATCTTTAAAAAATATATGCAAGGCCAGGACTAAAACAGTGACAAGGTATGGAAAGGAAATGCCACATTGAGTTGTCATTGCAAAGACAGAAGCAACAAGACTTGGTGACTGAAGGGCTAGGGAGAATAGATGAGGAAGACAGTGGTAATACTATCTTTCTTGACTTGCATGATTGTTATCGGTAGTGTTTCAGGTACTTAACTATACTCATTTGAGGTGTATGTTTATAAGCACTATGTATGTAAAACTGTGGTTTCAGTATGATGAACAGTCTGTCAGAGTTTGGAACTCCCACCCTGGTTTACTTAGGACATTTAATAGAATGAGCAACTTTAAAAAAATTCCAACCTGTAAGCTAATCTAGACCGTTTTCCTTTCTCAAATCTCTTAGGAGGAAATGTTCCTGAGCATAAGCAGTAAGTTTGGAAGAGTAAGGAATAGAATTCTGAGAGAAACTCGGGCTAGTGGCGGGGCGAGGGGGGGGGGGGGGGAGGAAGAATCATTCAGTAAGCATTTATTAGGCACTTACTAGATGCCTGAGGTAGCGTGAGGTGCTGGGAGGCTACAAAAGCTGTATAACAGCTCCTGTTCGTAAGAGCTTGACGCCTTCTCCAGAGCCAGATCCTGCTATAAGAAATAACCAGAAGCAAGTAACATAAAAGAGTCTATAACTGAGCCACTAAGCCGTGCATAGAGATTAGCAGTATTTACGTGCAGACGGAGTGATGGGCCTCTGGAAGCCACAGCAGAGAAAACAACAAGGTTAGGAGGACAAAAAAAATCATAGCTTGAAAGGAATAGGCAAACTAGGGCTGGTAAGTTTAGTAACAGATTCCAGAGGGATTTATCCTCTCTATCCACCCCACCACCACCACCTCCCCAGAGGTTTATTCTTTGCAGAACACTTTTATGTGTATTAATCTCATTTTAGCCTCGACACAATCCAGCAAGGGAGGCAAGGGAGGGATTATAAAGGGGGGGGGGAAGGATTTGGGAGAGATTTATGCTGTAGAAACAGCAGGATTTTATGACCAATTAATCTTCTGGTTGAGGGTGAAGGACGAGCTGAGGATGACCCGCCCCCACTCACTCACTCATTCACTCATCAAATCAGTCGTACAAGTACTTCTCGGGGGTCTGTTACGTGTCTGCTCTACGCTGTCGTGCTGGGTTTCCAGATTCCTGGCTGGGGCTACCAGGTGGATTGTAGTGACATCACCTTCCACAGGCAACAGCGGAGAGCGTGCCTGATCCTGATTGTCCTTCAGATTTCCATCCTGTGACTTCGGGCCGCCTGTGGGACACCCAGGTGAAATTGGCAAGTAGGTGATTTCACAGAAAACTCTGGCTTTTTCAGGAAAGAGGTCTGGGACAAATAGATTAGCCTCTAGGTGAGCATTAAAACCGAGAGGGAGTTAGGGGACCTGGGGAGATCTTGTTTAAGATATTGAACGATTCTGAGCTTTCAGTTTCCTTCTGTGGGAGATGGAGATAATATCTACATCACAGGATCATCTTCGATCAGATGAACGTGAATGGGCCTAGAAAATAGCAAAGCATTATAGACGGTGAAAATATTATCGCTGATATTTCCTTACTCTAGTATCAGCACCTTCTCTAACCAGTTGAGCAAATTCCTTAAAGAAGACCAAATTTTGCACTAATGCCCCCTCTGTTATCTTACTATCTTCACACGTCCAGGCAGAGGTCAAGAGCTAAAGATGAATAGGTCTAGATATTTTGGCTTTGATCGGAAATTAAGAATACTAGACTAATTCATAAATATATTCTAGAGATGAGAGATGTGTCTGATCAGGAACGAAGACAGGAAGATAATGCAAAGCAGAAGGTTGTACTTTTATTCAGCTTGAGTTCTAAAAACACAACTAATGAATAATTGATAGGCAAGAAATACTTTCAGATATTCTGCCTATCGAAGAGCAAGGAAGAGGGGAAATTTAGAGAAATTTGAGAGGAAAATTCAAGTTATGATCAGGAAACCCCCTGACCGTCAAAGTGAAAGCCCGGGGGAAAGCCAGGATACCTTTAGAAAAATACTCAAAGCAAATTTGGAGGAGACTAGATTTAGGAGTGCTGTTTTGATTGAGTGCAAGGATGAAGTAGGTGATAAAGAGGGTTGTTTTTTTTTTTAAGATCTGCTTTTTATTTTTTATTTTTTACTTTTTTGCCATGTTCCGCTCCGTAAGACTACGGTTTGAAAACAACTTTCTCAGATGAAGCTTTGTTTTTCAGATGATGTTACTACAACTAACTTTATGGGTCAGAACCTGACCGGGAATATGAAGGAACACATTGACACCCGGGTTTTAATTTTTTATACAGCATGATATGTCAGCAGTGGCTCGGGGCCATCGAGTTCTCTGGCTTTTGTTCATTGTTGCCGGGGGCATAGGTCCGTCTGCTGTGCAGCCAGCCCTCTGTCTCTGAAGTTCAGCAGGGGAAGGAGGACGGGGCACCGTGTGCTAGAGATGTGCTTACTCTATCTACTGCCACCAAAACACGGTGGGTAGTTTCCTGAGATTTTAATTTTTGAGACCTCACATACTCAAACTGTGATGTCCGTCTTCCTCAGACCACAGAAATTAGCATGAAAGTGTCGGTTTATTTGTGTTTCTGCAGTGACAGAAAGTGAAGGAACCAGATACTTGATTTCCTTCTCCCAACATATACTGAAGCGTTTGTATGTCCAGACATTGTGCTGATGGCTCGAAATACACAGATGAAGTCCTTCTCTTAGGAACCTTCCGGGCTACAGGAGAGGACAATGCCAGGGTTAGGATCAGGGCACACTTCACACAAGTGGTTAACACGAAATCTGAGGCTTCAAGGAGCGGCAGGACGTGGTCGGTGGGTTAGGGGTTCAAATCCCAGGCAAGGGAGAGAACCCGCAACATGAGAGAATTCAGTAGGGGGCTTGGAGAAGCTCACGGTGTAGGGGGAGGTTGTATGCTTATTGGCGGAGAGCTAGTTAGGGCTAGAAGGGCCTCACGTGTCATTCTAAAAAAAAAAAAAAATCTGGATTTTTACCTTTGCATGTGATGGGAAGCCTCCTGAAGAACAGTTAGTAGGCAAACACCCTGATCTCCTTGCTTTGGGGGAGACGCTTCTTTGTAGACTGAATTACTGTGAGAGCAGAGGTGGTTTTGTTCACCTTTGTATCCCCATGGTTTCCGCTCAGACATTTGAGTGCCTTCCGAGCAAGGGATGCAGGAGAAATTCAACTCAGCCCCTGCCGTCAGGGCCTGTGGCCCGCTAGGAGAGAGAGATGCTAACACGCACCTGCACACAGCGGCCCGCAGGATGTGGCAGGGGCCTGGGGGAGCACCCCCGACTCTCTCCGGAAAGACGGCGAGTCATGGGTCTCCTGCAGAAGGTGAGGCTTTAGAGAATGAGCAGTCCAGGGAGGCAAAGGAGAGCCGGGGGAGCATTCGGAGAGACAAAGGCAGGTGCGGCAAGGAGAGGGAGGATGGGAGCCGGAGGGCACGTGCATGCGTGGTGCTCAGGTGGGTGGTGGAACGAGTGCAGGGTGACCCCAGGAGCAGAGCCCTGGAGGAGGTGGGAGGACGCGCGGAGAGCTGAAAGTGGACGTGCTGGCCAGGAGCAAAGAGGAGCACATCCTCCGGTGAGAGTGGACAAGACGTGAGGGTGGATGTGACTACGGATTGGTTTAAAGAAGGGGCTGGTGATAGATAAGTTTCAATAAACGTTTGCTTAGTCAATCACGTAATCATATATCCTTAGCACCCCAGAAGCCAGAATGACTGCCCTCAGATCTTAGATGCTTCTACCCAAAAAGCTGTGCCTACCCCCTACTCTGGCCCTCCCAGGTTGGTGATCCTCCCCCATCCAAAGGCCCCACTCCCCTGGTCAGAGGTCCCAGGTGCCCCCACCTGGCAAGGGGGTGAGGAAGCCTTTAAAGCGCCTTCCACCTCCCAGCTCTAGGGAGAAACTTTGCTCTGCCTTCTCCTAGTCTTGTCCTGATTCAAAGGGCCTTCACTCTCTCCCTTCCAGCCAGTTTGGTCTTTCTATGGAGACTGTTTTCTTCTCTCCTCAAATCTGTCTCCTTGTTGTCCTCGAGAGCATGGGAGTGAGTGAAGGGAAAGGGGGAATCCAAAAAGTAGGCTTGACTCGATGATGATTGTACTCACTGAAGTCATTACAGATGACATGGTGGCCTCAAAATAATCCAATAAATGGCAGTACAGATAAAAACAGGACCGGTGTGTGCTGCTGAAGCTGGACGATGGGTTCACATTGATGGGTTCACGGGGTTGCATTACACTCTAATCCCTAACCTTTTGCATGTTTGCAACTTCCCATGATAAAAAGTAGAAAAACAAATAGTTGGTACTTGAATTGTGAATTTACGATAATACCTCATTTTTGCCAAGTTAAAATGAATAAACATACATTATTTAGCAATGTAAAAAAAAATTCAGGAAGTGTCTTATGAGAACATTGCTGGGTTGGATCTCTCCTTCCCTTTCACCTCTGGCTCCAGTCTTTGGCGATGTCATCTGGTATTTTTCCTTCTTGGTTTTAATCAGAATCACCCTCGGTGATTCTGTCTGAGCATGCTTGTGAAAGGAGCACACCTTCCTGTATCTCTGTTCAAAATTGGAAAGGGTAACCCTATGGTAAGGGAGGCGCCGTTTACACCTAACACAAACCTTCCCCTGGTCTGGGCTCTTCTTTCCATCCCAACTATGACTTTGATGTGATGGGGAGTGGCTGGTTGTCCTACTTGTTTTTCAATGACCGCCCCATTGGGCGTCTTGAAATTAATCCTTTTTTGTCCAGCTTTTTCACAGGTCTCTGATGTTTTAAAGAAGTGTCTAGAACTTATCCAGCACTGGAAAGATGCTTAACAATATTACGCATGCAAAACAAATTTCAGATATAAAAGATAATTTTCAGTTGAGACCACATTGTGATTGAGAAACTTGAAGACAAGTAACTTTATGAGTCAAAAGATAAGGAACCAACTAGCAAGAACAGCAGATGTTTTGGGTAGAGCCTGTGTGAACAGGCTGGGGCAGAGTCATTCACATTCAACCTTCTAACTGTCCTTTCCTCCAGGACTACCTTATTCCATTCCACCTCCTAAATGGCTCTGCATTTTTTTCAGGATAAAACCCAAATTTCTTTTTTTTTTTTTTTAAGATTTTATTTATTTGACAGAGAGAGACACGGCGAGAGAGGGAACACAAGCAGGGGGAGTGGGAGAGGGAGAAGCAGGCTCCCCGCGGAGCAAGGAGACCGATGCAGGGCTCGATCCCGGGACCCTGGGATCATGACCTGAGCCGAAGGCAGACACTTAACGACTGAGCCACCCAGGTGCCCCTAAAACCCAAATTTCTTAAAGGGCATATCAAATTCGTCGAGATCTGACTCTATGTATCTCTCCCTTTGCATCTCTAGGTTTCCTTCCTGGAAGCCTTCCTTGACCCCTTAAATCATACTGATTTCTCCGTTGGTGCTTCCAAAGCTTTGATCTATATCACACCTTTATTACTGTTTTCCCTGCTACAAGTTTTTTGGGCTCAGGTTTAGCCTTAGTTACCTTCCTAGTACCTGCGTTTGGCACCTACAAGGTTTCCCCAAAAAGCCTAGTAGCATCAGTTACCCTACAGAAAGGTAGCAGCCCTAAATGAAGACAGCTCATTAAACAAACCCTTAGGGTGGAAACAGAAATTAATTTTTCTGATAGTAGAAGAACATTCACCCTAAAATATATCACAGAATATAATTATTTTGTTTCGTTTTGTTTATTTATTCACTTTTATGGTGTGCTTACTAGGAGCCATCCATTATGCAAAACATTTCACCTACTTTAGCTCAAGTACTTTTATTCTAAACTACTCTGTCTCCTCCATCCACCTGCACCCCCACATTCCATCAAATCAGTTAAGAGTGTGGGCTCTGAAGCCAGTCCGCCTGGGTTTGAAGCCCAGTCTGTCTCTTTCTAGCTTATTACTTTAGTGGACAAATTACCTGACCTCTTGTGCCTTAGTTTCCACATCTATAAAATGGGTACAATAATAGTAAATATTTAATGGAATTGTGAGAACTTTAACAGTTGTCAGAACCTATATGTTAAGGTTTTAGAACAGCGTCTTGCCCACAGTCAAGGTTATATAACTTAGCTATTCATATTATTATTTCAAGATACATACTCAAAATTGCTATTTTGTGTGTGTGTGTGTGTTTTAAAATCTATTCTCTGCCCCTTTTTTACCCATTTTCCAGTTCATTTTTGGACTCTTAAGACTTTGTAAATCAACTGACTTCTCTGTCTATTGAAATCACAGAATTACCAAAAACAATCCTATCTAATTGCAGTCTTTGAACATTCTTTTTCTAAGGAACCTGACAAGGAAGATGGCCTCTCCTTTTAGAAAGTAATCACAAATCTATCCATGCTGACATTGAGAGAACATCTTCAAGGTTTAGTACTAACTGGAAAATGAAAGTTATACATACATATATATTCACATATCACCATAATCCAGACAACTGAATTTTTTAATAAATTATATATACAATATATATATTTAAAATTTTTAAATCCACTTACCAGATCTTGATGATGGTTGCACAGACCTGCAGATCTACTAAAAATCATTGAATTGTACATCTGACACTAGTGGATTTTATAGTATGTATATACCTATATACAGTATGTACATGACATCGCAATAAAGCTGGTCTTAAAATCCTATGTAAGCTATTCTGTGTAAAGAAACAAAACGTCTGGCAGAAAATACATTAAACTGTTAGCAGTATTATTTATATATATTATTATAACAGTTATAAAGGGAAGAACTGAGATGGGGCGGGCCTTCAGGAGGACAACTTGGATTTTTTATTCTATACATTTCAGTATCTAAATGTTTTATAATGAGCCTACATTTATGTATTTTTATATATTTTTCATCTGTTTGGTTCACTGCTGTTACTCTAGCACCTAGATCGGTGCCTGCATATAGCAGAGGATCAATAAATATTTGTCAAATGAATGGATAAGTAAATTACATTGTAAATGTAAAAACCAGATAGTGTGCATGATAACGTGATAGGTCTGTGTGTGGCTGACTCAAAGTTGCTAATTTTTAAAATCCATTTCCAAGATGGATTTATGGAAGTGATGATTTCCAGCAATTTGAGAACTATTCTTGGAATACTCTGAATGGATCCTGGTTTAAAAAATTCAGGCTCTGAATTTGATTTTTGGCTGCAAAATTTGGCTATGAAAGGAGTTTCCACAGTATGTCTTTTAATCAATCTGTTATAAAGCATGCAAAATAATTTATTTTTCTTATCTAATACAAGAAAATGAGATGCCATAACAGGAAAAAGATGTGATTGTATTTGTATTAAGTATTACCTTTGAATTACTTGATTCAAGTATTTCTTAGACATTAGGCAATAGTGGAAATACATCTATCAGTAGTTTTCAATCTAGGCTAAAATATGTACTTGAACTTCCCCTTCCCAGATTAATTTGTTTTGTGTATATTAAGGTAAATACTTGTGCTGAATAATGTGTCTGTATTAGTGTTTAAACATGGTCACTGATGATGTTATGATTATTTACAGTATCTGACATGTTTTATCTTGCTGTTTGCTAAAATGCAAGTTTTTGTTATTTTAATGAATTTGTAAGTATATAAAATAATATCTTGATTTTAATCTTGCCTTTTCTCTAAAAAAAAGTTCTTAAAGCTTTTGGAGGCCATAAACCCTTAATGATCTGATGAAGTTTTGCAATAGAAAAATGTACACATTTGAAGATAGTCCACACCCCAGGTTAATAACTCCTGTTCTAAATCATTAAAATGTGTGGAAGTATCCATAGATATCTTCATACCCATAGTTTCCATTTATACATTTATATATACATTTAACTTAAAAGCGTGTAATTTGACCATGGCTCTTAGCTTTTGTATTGATGGTGACTTTCATCTTTAACCTGTGGTTCTTCAAGCTAGCAAATTCCTTGATTAGAATATCATACTCGCTTCTCCAGATATGAGCTACTCAGGTGACTCTAGGATGATTAGCAGATGGACTTCACATTCACATTAACCAAACCCCAGGGGCTTGGGACAGAATTAATTTTGTTTAAGTGAATTCAGCAGTTTTCTGAACTCTTTGGACAGTAATTATGTAATTATTTAAAGGTAGTATAACTAAAGACTTGACTTCTCCAGATTGCTTTTTTGGTCTTATGATCCTAAGAAGTTCAAGACTAGCAACTCTAGTTTTGAAAGAAGAGGGAATCTACAATTAATGAAGGGTTATTTCTCATACTTTGTGAGAACAAGAGAAGGGTATTGTGGCCTTTAAAAGTGGTTTGGGGAATGCTCACAATAATGGAAAGATCCGTGTTGGGACTGACCACAAGGTTTCATGAAAGACAATGATACAGAGAGAAACTCAGTTCAAAACAAGAAAAAAGAAAACCGGAGAAAGCATTGGATTAAGGATCAAGGACAGGTGAGAGCAGTAATTCTTGAACTGATGATCCAGAGACGTTCTGGTAAAGAGCCACCCAATCTGGAGATGAGAGATTCAGTGGGCCCATTACAGACCTAAGCACAGGTCTCATTTCTTCTGTGAGCAGGGAATGGAAGGGGTTGGGTGATTACTGACACCGTCTTCAGAACAAACAATTTGCTGAGTTCCTACACTAAAACACTTCTCTAGATTTGTGGTATTTGGAGCAAAATTATTGGAATTGTATCCTGCTCCATAACTAGACGTGAAGGGCGGGGGGACCCTAAGGGGATAGAGTGAGTAATGATAATCTTCAGAGGATAACAGACTCATACTCCCAGCAGCTATTACTCCTCTCAAGTCTCTCCCACTCCTGCTGGATCCTAACAGGATAAGCAGAAGTATATGAGAAGACAAATTCCAAAAGACCATTGATTTGGTCCAACCAAAGGTCCTTATTGACCTTAGGAAATCTATTTTTGTAGGTTAGTGAAAATGGAGTAAGTGGTGAATCCGAGGTGGGAATAAATGTTGGATAATAATCATTTGAAGTGTTCAGCAAGTGAAAAGAGAGAGATGGGTTGGTGCAGTGGTTTTGAATTGAAATATGTCTTCCACATTGGAGAGTCCCGGTTATATTTAAAGAGGAAGAGGAAAGAGCCAATGGAAAGAGCTGGGGGATAATTTTGGAAAAAGAAGAGGTGACTGAGGACCTTACGGTCTCTCTCTAGGATTGAAGGGAAGGAAGGCTGAGGAGGGGAGAGGAGGGGATGGTTTTCCTGTGTAGAGGAATATTAGCACCGAATTTCTAAGAGTAGAAGAGACATGGTGTGCAAGATTCTGGGAACGTTGAGTATATTGGTGGTGTGTGTGTGAGGAGGGTGGGGGTGACTGATCTGATGGAAAGCATGTCTGTGGGGAGGAACAAATGACCATCAGCCTGAAGTTGACCATAAAGGGAAAAAGTGCCAAAACTTTGTTCCATTGTCTTTCCTCTTAAACAACTCAAAGTTTCAAGGAAATTGCCTGGAAAAGCAATCCTTCTTTTTGCCCGTTGAATATATTGTACTTTACTTTTGAAAATCCAACAAAAATAAGCAATGCTCCTAAAGAACCTTCTCCCCCTGATAGCCTAGCTTTTTCGCCATACAGAGAGAGCAAGCTAGGAGACTGGTTGATTGGTCCATTTTTGGTAAGGCTTTTATTTGACGCGCAGCGTTTGAATGCCAGTATTTTGCATAAATGCATTTCCCGGTTTGGGGTGTTTTATGGCCATTGCCAACCAATTTCTGCTTCTAATCACTTGCCACAAGTGCCCAGTAGCTATCAGGGATAGCACTGACGGTGTGAGGAGGAGGCCCATGTGTCGGATTGTGTGTCTTGGCAGATTGTTGAAAAGGCAGTTACTTACTAGGGGCTAGAGTTTGGTAAGGAACCGATATGAGGCCTGAAGGGAGGCCTGAAGGGTGTGGTGGTGACCTGCATTTGCTATCAGGAGCAGTAAACATTTGCCTAATAAATAGGCAAAACTGGCGAGGACAAAATTTTGCCCTATCTCAGCTCTCACTCTCTTCCTTCCTTTGGCCACCCCTTTTTTCAGGTGCCCAAGGATGTCATCAAAATTTGTTTGGGGGGGAAAAAAAGCCTAAATGTTTGCATTTACTGCAGGTTAATATATCATCAATAAAAAATGCTAATGGCGTGTTAGGCTGCATTTCAGTAGTAGAGCATCAAAAGAAAGGAGACGGTGGCCCCACCTTCCATCTGTAGGATTATATTGTCTTAGGCATCCCATTTTGAGAGGGACACTGACCAACTAGGGTTACAATCAAAGAAGCATCGCTAGGGCTGCCATGTTATCTGAGGAATGAGCAAAGGCTTGGATATAGAAGGCCCAGTGGCTATCTTCAGGTATCTCATGAGTTGTCTGCTGTGGGGAAGAGGGAAGGGTTGTTATTCAGTGTCTGGAGGGCAGAACTAGGAGCAATGGGAGGAACTGAGGAAATATGTATTGGATTAAAATAAACAATTGTACTAATCAGAGTCGTTCAAAAGTGGAATGGGGAAGAAAATTTCAGAACGGCATAAGACATTGGATTCCATTTTAGTTTGAAATTGTGCACAAAGGTCTTTTGAGTAATGGAGGGACCGGATCGCTGCTTTAGCAAAATGATGCTGGTGGTAGGGTTAGAAGATGCATGAGAGAAGAAGGTAGGGAGAGCCAATTAACAGACCATTGGAATAATCCAGGCAATAGATGATGAGACCTGAAGCTGGGATAGTAGCAGTGGGCATTCAGAGTAAGAGATGACCCACATGTTCGTCAACGGATGAATGGATCAACAACCTGTGGCGTATACATGCAGTGGAATATTCCACAGCCTTAAAAAGGAAAGAAATTTTGACACATGCTATAACACGGATGAAGGTTGAAGTCATTATTCTAGGTCAAATAAAACCAGTTACGAAGGACAAATATTGTATGATTCCACTTATAAAGGGATCTTGAGGAGTCAAATTCATAGAGAGAGAAAGGAGAATGGCGGTTGCCAGAGTCTGGGGAAGGGAGAGGAATGGAGTGTCCTTGTTTAATGGGGATGGAGTTTCAGTTTGGGGAGATGAAAAGGCCCTGGAGATGGATGGTGGTGATGGTTGCATAACAATGTGAGTGTACTTAATGTCACCAAACTTTAAAATGGTTGAAATGGTCAATTTTATGTTATACATAATTTTTAAAATACACTGTTCTGAATTTTTTTAAAAGAGAGATAAGTTTGAGAAAGGCAGTAAAGGCATGAGGGAGGAGTGAGTGTGGTTGCCAAGCCATCTAGCTTAGCTGACTGGGTAAGGATGGGGCCATCAGTCAAGAAAGAGAGCATTAACAAAAAAAAAGAGAAACAGGTTTGGGAGGGGCTTATGAGCGTAGTTTTAGAAACATGAAATTCGAGTGGCCTGAAGACCATTCAGGGGGAGATTTTTTAAATAATTTGTGGAGTTGTATACAATGTAAATTGCCTCTAAAGTGTATAACTCAAAGACTTTTGATGAATGCTTGCACCCATGTATCTCTCACAATCGAGATCCTTAACATTTCTGTCATCCCAGAAGTTTTCTGGCCCCCCGCTCCCGGTCCCCCTTCCATCCCTGCCCCAGACGATGACTGATCTGTTTTCTGCCATTTATAGATTAGTTTGCATTTTTTAGAATTTTATATGAATAGAATCATACAACATGTACTTTCTGTGTGTCTGACTTATTTCACTCAGCATAATGATTTTGACAACCGCCGTGTTGCGCGTATCAGTACTTCAATCCTTTTTATTACTGACTGATAGTCTACTGTATGGATATCACGGCAGGTTTGTCCATGCATCTGTCTGTTCGTTGGGCATTTGGTTTGTTTCTAGTTTTTGACTATTACAAATAAAGCTACTATGAACATTCCTGTGTTTGGGTGGATGTCCCATGTTCATTTCTCTTGGGTAAATACCCAGGAGTAGAAAGACCAGGTTGAATGGTAGGTGTACCTTTCACTTTTTAAGAAACTGTTAGTTTTCCAAAGTGTTTGTACTATTTTACATTCTTCCTATTTTACATTCTTACGTTCCATCTCTTCATCAGCGCTTGGTATTGTCAGCTTTTTAACTTTAGCCATTCTAATTGGTCTGTGTTGGTATCTGGTGGTTTTAATTTGCAATTTTCCCTACGACTAATGATATTGGCTACGTTTTCATGTGCCTATCAGCCACTTATGTAACTTTATTTTGTGAAGTGTCTGTTCAAATCTTTGCCCACTTAAAACATTGCATGGGTTGTCTTCCTCCTATTGAGCTATAATCTTTATATATTCTGGATACCAGTCCTTTATCACATTTATGTATTGCAAATCTTTTCCCATTCTATGCCTTATCTTTTCATTTTCTTAAGAGTTTCTTTCTAAAAGCAAATTTTAAAATTTTGATAAAGTTCAGTTTATCAATTTTCTCCTTTATGAAAGTTTAGTTTTTTTGTCTCCTTCAATATTGAATAGATTTTCTCCTCTGTTTAGCCCTAAGGGCCATCTAGTTTCAGGTTTTGCGTTTAGGTCTATCATTAATTTTTAGTTAGGTGCGCCTGGATGGCTCAGTCAGTTAAGCATCTGAATTCGGCTCAGGTCATGATCTCGGGGTCCTGGAATTGAGCCCTGTGTTGAGCTCCCCGCTCAGCGGGGAGTCTGCTCTCCCTCTCCCTCTGCCCTCCTCCCCCTCGTGCTCTCTCTGTCTCTGTCTCTGTCTCAAATAAATAAAATCTCTTTAAAAAAATTATTAGGTAATTCTTCTGTATAGTAAGAAGTAAGGGTCAGTGTTCATCCTCCCTGCCCTAATGTGGCTATGTAGTTGTCCAGCAGAATTTATTAAAAGGATTTTCCTTTTCCCCATTGAGTTGTCTAACCACTTTTGTTGAAAATCAGTTGACCATTTATGTGTGGGTCTGTTTTGGAGTCTCTATTCTGTTCCATGTGGAGGTATCTAATGAGATTATTGAAATAGGGAATTAGAGATACTTTTTTTGCTGAATATTAGCCATGTATCTCTGCCCAGCCCATGGAAAAAAGCATCTTTCTTTACCGCTGTCAAGTTTGCTTGTCAATTCTTAAATTCTTGAGTGAAATACATATTTCTTATGGGCTAACATTAGAGGGAAGACCTACAACAATAAGGCAAAGGGAAATATGAAAACTTGGGTGTAGACTTGGTCAGATGCACCATGTCGCAAAGTATTTCGGGGACCTCATTGTTTTTACAACACTAAATTTATTCATGTATTATTTCTGTGGACAAATTTACAGGGTAAAGAACTGAAAATGCCTGAAGACAGCTTAAGGATCTGGGAACTTTCTTTGCAAAGACAATCAAGAATCTGGACATTGGCAAACTACCCAGCCTTTTCTTATTCCAATTCGTGCCACAAAAGGTCGCCTTTCAGGGGACCAGGACCCCTGGCCAGGTTTCCCTGGCGTTGGTGTAGATGTGTGGGCCTTTCTATCTCTAGAGACCAAGAGAAGCAAGTGCTTGGCCGAAATGGATTCAAGCACCATCCAAGAATAGTGCTCATCCCGTGTCATGGGGGTTCGAAAAATACTTTTTGTTCCCGTCAAGGGTCTCTTTATTTCCCTCCATTTATCTAGGTATAATGGCCTAAGGAAAGAAGGGCACTAGTCCAATTTATTGTAAATAAGAGTTTGAAATAAATACGAGAGCAGTTTTGAGGACATAAGGGTGGAAGAGACTAAATTTGAAGTTCAATTTTAGCGGATCATTTAAAAGGGTAGAAGAATATGTTGAAGAACATGTGTTCAGAAGCGTGGGGCCTGGGGACCCAGAGAATCTAAGTTTGTATTCTGATTTGGGCACACATCTAAGAAAGGTTAACCTCTCTCCCTTCTCTTAACGAGAGCTACACATGGTATTAGGAGCAGGACATGATGATTCTTCACTATGCTTATTTAATGGCAAGTAAATTTAGAAATATATTCTAGACAAATCTTTTTCCACTTACACATGCAGTGTTTTTTTTTGCTTTCACACTTTAAATTTTGACCCTCTTTCCACGACTACAATTACATCTTCTTGGTAGAAAAAGTCAGTCAATCAGGAATTAATTTTATAGCCTTCAGCAAGAGGTTTTGAAAGTGCCTGGAAATTAAAGTTACAGGGTTTGGAACTGTTAATGATTTTCTGAAGAGGGTCAAATCCACCACTTGCTAAGCCTGATCCCTTTAAGGTCCTCAAAAATGTAGTAAAACTCCTAGGTCATAAAAAGAAAGGAAAAAAAATTTTTTTTCCCAATGTTTGTGTTTTTGAATATTGGCTGTGGTGAATATTAACACTGAACGTTCATGTTTAACCTTCTGTCTAATTATTTGAATTCAGGTCCTCTTCTTAGGCTATCGTGTGTGTGTGTGTGTGTGTGTGTATGTTAGGTGTGTGGAGGATGCCATGAGGTATCTTTAAGTTTCTATAATTGCAAAAGTTGTTAGCTGCCTTGAATCACGGTGAGCCAATGGATGCTTTTTAAGCACTGTTTATTCATGACTAATTCTTGATTTCCTACTTTGCATATTCTAAACCTGAAACTTTTTGTAGTTTATTTCCATAGCAATTCTGATCCATTTCTTCATGATGTTGCAATAACTCTCTTAGCATCTAAATTAGAAAATAAAACTAATGCTGGTAGTAGTTTGTTTTTGTTTTCTTTAGAATGATAGTTTCCAGTTGTATTTTTATTATTTCAGGCTTGTCAGTAGTAGGATATAATTACATCCATTTTGGACACCATTTAATGTATTAAACATCAAGTTTGTAGACCACCTGGTGGATTTGGTGGGGTCCAAAGGTTACACAACAATTCTGTAACTTTTGAAAGACTTTGGCAACATTTTTTTTCCTTCAATTGTAAATCATTATTTTGTGAGGAAATCTAATTAGAAAAAAAATTGTTTCTTCTAAGTGCAGGCCCCTCCATTGAGCCAATAAAGAATTTGTTTGAAAATAATTCCCAGCTTTTAGAACTACTAAGAGTATAAAATTTTTCCCCTTTAATTAGTATCTTAGATTTTTTTTTTAACCAATGCCAAATGCAATGTGAGCTCAAGTTTTTTAGTTCAGTTCTAAACTTAGAACCCGTGATTTTCAAGTGGGTTCTAAATTTGGCAAAATGTCTTCTCCCTGCCATAGTAGCTGGTGTTTTCCCATTCTTAAGGGTTCATACATCTTATTTCTAAGCAAGCAAGTACTGTTTTTCTTCACTTTTTAATAATTTTTTTCCCATTTCCCTTTTAGGGAATACCAAATGTGATGCAACCTTTTTTAGACTGTAAAATAAAGTAGATACGGCAGCTTTTTGAAAGAGAAGGGAGAGTGGTAAGGGGGGGTGGGTAGTCATTTAGCTTCTTCCTTTCAACGAAAAGATAAATACCGTATGTCTTAGATACCGAGTTATATGAAGTTTATGTATATGTTGGTCGAAATCACCAAGTCAGAATTCAATTCAGATACTTCTCTTTCCTGCAAATTTCCGCATACAAATGAGTCCCAGCCCCTTCCTGAGAAAAACGTGGGAAAGAGCGTCGCGTTCGGTCGCCACTTCAAGAAGTGTGTCCTATGAAGCCGTCTCCTGCCGTCTGCTCTGTGCTAAATACTTAATCCCACTCCTTGCAGAAAAGGACACCAGGCAAGGTGTTCAAGGCAGAACTCTCTGGCTGCAGAACGCAGGCCCCAGCCACTGCCCAGTCAAGGTTGTCAGTGCAGAGATGTTGTTGACAGTTGAAGACAGCCACTTCCTCATTCTGCAAGGTGTCCGAGGGAAGGACGCCAGGTCCTGTCCCCAAAACAGGCTCGCACACATCCCCCACTCACCTGCACCTATCTCTGCCCTTCAAGCTCCAGGCTGGGCTCTCCCACTCTCATAGCCCTCATATCCCTTTTTCCTCCCATTACAACCATCTTTTCATGAAAATAAAATGAGCCAGAGGAGAGAAGACCAGCATGAAGAAGAAGGTGCAACCGGGCTCCGCTTCCCTCCAGGACCAGACTTGGGGATTTGGTCCCTCAGCTGCACACCTCTGCGGCAGCGTGTGTCTGTCTGAGCAGCTTCCTCTTCTCCCCATGACCATGTTGTTGAGGCATCTGCGCCCGCCCCCCCAGCACAGAATGCGAAGCTCCAGCATGCTCGGGGAGTGTCTCCCGGCACCTCCTCGGAGCTCTTGGCAAATGGCATCCCGTTCACTCAGGTCTCTCCAGCCCAGGCTCACTGCTCTGCTACTCTTCTCTTTAGGCCTCATCTAGCAGGTGGAGGCCTCCAACAGGAGAGCGGCCTTGACCGTCTCGTCCAACAGGTTCCTCTGCTTTATTCTCTCTTGCTTCTGCAGTGCCAAGAGGGGAGGACTGGAATACTTAAGATATTTCCCACTCCTGGTCTCCCTGGGTACTAAGCATTCTGACTACCAGACTCCGGGCAGAGGCAGCAGGAGAATTTTCTGGGATGGATGACCCTCCCATCCTCCATCCACTGCCCCGGGCAGCTGTCTCCCCTCCCCACCCTGCAAGTGTGGGTAGAATTCCATTGACCTCAACATTCCTAGAGTGGCTGCAGTTGGCTTGGACATCCAACCTTGAAGGGAATGCAGCCCAGTGAGCCAGCCTATGATCTGCCCCAGTAGACAGTGCAGATCACTGGAGTCCAGGGAATAGTCCTGAGGAAGGAACTCAGATCGGTTTTTAGATCCGCAGGTCATCCAGGCTGGTCTCCTACCTCCGACAGTGACATAAAGGGCTATTCTGAGAGAAAACATTGTTGCTCTCCCCCATGCCAGCCTCAACACACAACATTCTGGCTTTCCTTCATGATATATTGTTTACCTGGCCTTTCCTCCAACTTTTCTATTTTGGATCTCAGTCATCTGTCAGTGTTTTTATATTGAATAATCGAAAGGAAAGAGCATTAATCAGGCGAGGGGTGAGAAGCCTTGGATTTAATCTGTAGTTCTGTCAGAGGTGATATATGCCCACCACCACTGCCCCAGCCCCCCCAAGGCCTGGTTCCGAGTTCCCTGGGCCTACTTCCTTCATCTAGAATGTGATTGGGGGGGTGGGGGGAGCAGATGCATTTGGTTATAACCATGTTCTAAAATTCCATGAACCTTCTTTAAACTGCTACTTAATAGTATAGTAAATGGACAATAGTATTTAAAACACTACCCTAAGATAGTATTTTCCCCACAATTATCCCTAAATTTCTTTGGTCACACTTTGAGGAGCAATGCGATTTCTAGTCTTCCAGGTTCGCTCGCCTGGTTCAGTCTCTTCGTGACTGAATTAACTTCCTCCTGTTCCCTCTTTTTCTTCAGCTTTACTGACTGCAGATCTATTGTCTTTTTTTTTCCTCTTTGTAAATCTACTTGTATTTAGAAAGTCTCAGAACACTTGATTGTCTTTGTTGCCCATCTCTAGAGACACCCCAGCTCTGAAGAAAGCAGTTTGTACCAAAGGCCAGGTTAATGGTGTTTTCCATTTGTTTCTTCCTGGTACTCCAGTCTGGTGGCATTGTGATGGCAGCCTTTTGGGGCTACCCACAGTGTCTCCCAAGATACCTTTCCTGTATTATAAATAGGAGCTCACAGTCCATCATCTTCTAAGTACATCTGAAATCTTTTTGCCCAAATATTTTACTCTTTGCCGCATGAATACCTATCTTCCACTTTTTGCCCATTTCTAGAGCTTTAGGAGATCTTTTGGTTGTTCATCCCCTTGGCCCTTCATCACCTTGAAGAAGAATCATCTACAGAATTGAAGACTGCCCTGTGTATTGCCACTTGCATGCCATTTTCTTAAATGCTGGGGGGAAAAAAATCAAAACATTAAACTCTCGGGGCACCTGGGTGGCTCAGTTGGTTAAGCCTCAGACTTTTGATTTCGGCTCAGGTCATGATCATGGTCAGGATCCGTGTTCAGTGCAGAGTCTGCTTGTCCCTCTCCCTCCCCCTCTGCTACTCCCCTCATGCTCTCCCTCTCTCAAATAAATAAATAAAATCTTAAAAAAAAAAAGATTCGGGGCACCTGGGTGGCTCAGTCGGTCAATGCCTGCCTTCGACTCGAGCCATGATTCCAGCCAGGGTCCTGGGATCCAGCTCCTCACTGAGCCCTGCATCTGGCTTCCAGCTCAGCGGGAAGTCTGCTTCTCTGTCTCCCTCTGCCCCTCCCTGCCTGTGCTCTCTCTGTCTCTCTCTCAAATAAATAAAATCTAAAAAAAAAAAAAAAGATTCTGTCCCTCTGCCTCTGCCCCTCCCCCCTCTAAAAAAAATAAAATTAAAAATAAACTCTCATACTCATCTAGATCCCTGGGAGAGGGTAGCAGTTGGTGGGGGATGGTGAGTGAGGAAGAGGTGAAGATCCTTCTTGAAGGATGGGAAAAGAGCCTTTCATTAGACTCACATCTCTTTGTTACTTTCTCCACTTTGTTATATGTAAGCACTTATTCATGACTCAAGTGGCTCCTATAGGCCAGGCTCTAGGCTAAATGCTGAGAAAAATGGTGAATAAAGCATGCCCTGCCCTAGAAGGACTTACAGACTGGAAGTATGGGCAGTTGCAGGCCTGGGTGAGAGCATGTCAAAATAGGAAGGGGCTCAGAGTACAGTAGGAGCTTTGCCCGGAGTGCCACACCCAGGGTTGGGCTCAGATCAGGGTGGTCTAAGGAGGTTTCTGGGAGCAGTGACATCGAAGCTGAAAGACCAGCAGGAGTTACACAGGTGGAGGATTATCCTAACTGACGAACTTGCAAGTGGCTGAGGAAGCATATGCGTCCCAGCACCTCCCAATGGTTCAAGATGGTGGGAGCATGGAGTGTGGGGCTGGAGAGAGAAGCAGGTGCTGACCATGAAAAGCCTAGGATGCTCTGCTAAGGAGTTTGAACATTCTGCAGACAATGGGAAGTCATGGAGGGATTTTTTAAGTAGGGAAATCTTGTGATCATATTATCATGTTTACCTGGAGTTTTCTAAAGCCAAGGCCCAAGGACATTAGATAGTTAGAAACTGGGGCGCCTGGGTGGCTCAGTCGGTTAAGTGTCTGCCTTTGGCTCAGGTCATGATCCCGGGGGTCCTGGGACGGGGCTCTGCCTAGGGCTCTCTGCTCAGCGGGGAGTCTGCTTTTCCCTCTGCTTCTGTCCCTCCCCCCACTCATGCCCTCTCTCTCTCAAATGGATAAATAAAATCTTTTAAAAAAATAGTTTGAAATTGTTAGAGTAGACCAAGCAAGAGCCAGTGGCGTCAGCTAGGAGGGTGGCCTTTGAAATGGGAGGAAGTGCGTAGATCAGAGGCATAAATGAAAGAGGCAGGATCCACAGGACTTGATGGTTTGTTGATTGTTGGGAGTTAGGGAAAGGGAGGAATCAGTGATGAAATGAGTGGGCTTGGGGACCAGGGCAACTGAGCTGGACAGCACCATGAGAGGGTGTTCCTGGGGAGCGCAGAGGTGAGCGAAGTCCCGACTCTCATGGCTACCCTAAAGCATTACCGAGTTTCTAAGACATGGCGGACCCACAAGGATGAGGGATGATTCTAAGAATGAAGTGGGTTTTCTGTACCTACTTGGACCGCTTACCTTGGGGCCCAGCATGCTGGGCGCTACACCCCCCACCCCCCCGCTAGATTCTCTGACCCATCCTCTGTTCCATTATGATTCCTCCTCAATAACTGGTAAAGAACATGGGTTTCCTCGTGTCCCACAGAGACCCTAGGAAGAGGCAATGCTGTTCCACTTTTGCTATAGCAGTCATGTTGCTACCTTTGGAATGTCTCTCTTTGTGATGGTTGGATTTTAGTGCCAAAGCAGAGATTATAAGGAGACATCCATACAGGGTGTCATGACTTTGGAGCCAGAGAGACCAAGTGGGTAAGCCCTCAGCAACCCTAATTCCCTACTCTGTAAAACAAGGAAAGTAGCCCCAACTCCAAGGACTTGCTTCAAGAGTTATCATGAAATCAAGCATGCGTGGTGCCCAGCAGATGGTAAATGCCTGATAAATCTTAGTTTCTGCCTCCACAACCCCCATCCATGGGCACTTACTCTCCAAACAGCACGGCCTTCTCACTCTGATCAAGGAAGCTCCATGCTGCTCTTCGCTTTACCATCCTGCTCATAACTGGTTTGCTGTTGTCGTTGCTTTTCATTTCTTAGACAATGGAGAGGAAGAGGGAGAAGAGAAAACAGGGGAAGGGATCCAAATCCAATACAGCAACTTTTCTAAGTGAGTGGAAGTTTTGCCTGAAAGAGTTCCTTCAAGTGCCTGACATCAGTTAATCTGTGGCTGGTGACAATCATGTGTGTCTATGGTAGCACACTCAAGACAGGATACTTGAATGGAGCCGGAATGTTCCGGCTAATGGGTAAGAGGGTAGCTTCTTTTTCTTCATAGGCTGACTCTGTCCCACCACTCTTTGCAGCTCTGATGTGATTGGCATCTCACTTTAGAAAAATGCAGGTCTTCTGCCTTGAGTCTGCTCCAAATGTTTCAGCTTTTGGAGATATGGATGTAAATTCTTTCTTATTGCTCTTCCTGGATGTAGATAGCATCTACCCCTGGCATTTATGGCTCACAAACTCCCTCAGGACACCTTTCTTAGATGTTGGGGAACACTTTCTTAGATTTAGGGAACATTTTTGAGTGGAGCACTGGCTTTGGCCCTGGTTTCCCCATCTACAGCCTTCCCTTACCCCTTCTTGGCATTCTTTTCTTCTGTTGTTCTAGCAGGTCCTCTTCTAATCTCATTTGTATTATTTCGCTCCATTTAAAAAAAAAAAAACCTTTGAGAAAGATACAAAGTGCACTTTCAGCCACTGAAGATTTTAAGAGCTACATAAAATGTTCTTTGCATCTTCTGTCATTAATAAACATATAGCTTACCCCTTGCCACCATATACTGCTTATGGTTTCTACCTGCCAGAAGTCGACATTTGTGTAGGTAAGGTAAGAAAACACAAAAGGAAAAAGATTGAAGAGACTAATATTCTACCTCTTTTAAAAGAGAGGCTGGAAACCAGAGAGGTAGCCTCTCCAAAATCTATTCTTCTGCGTGGGATGAGATTATTAATTTCCTTATTTACTATTTTTCCCTGAAGTGTTGAAATAAGTGCCTTTTGATGCCTAGGCTTGAGAAAAGCTTGTTTCCCAAAGCCACTTGGCAAGTATAAATCCCAGGAACTTGGTGCTTCAAGCACCCTGTTTGTGAAGCAGCAGCTATTGTTGGGAGAGAAGCAGGGGGCGGGTGGGGGTGGAGTAGAGAAGGCTGGAGGGGGGGGGGGGGGGGGGGGGCGAGGGGGGGGGAGGGATGGGGGGGGGGGGGTGGGGGGGTGGGGGGGGGGGGGGGGGGGAGCCGGGAGGGAGGGGGAGAGTGACAGTACGGGGAGTGCAGCACTGGGTGGGAGTGACCAAAATCCCAGAGAGTTGGTCCTTATAGAGACCTCGCAGGTGGGGCTTGCTCTGCGTCCCTCTTCCTACCACCACTAGCATCAGCTGGGGAATCCACTACTCCTGTTACATCTGGAGTATTTCCAGGTGAATCTAAACTGGTTTTTTGTTGTTGTTGTTGTTGTTCCAAATGTAAAACCTAGATTAAATTCCTTGAATTCGGCGAGCACACACTTGGTGTCAAAGTAGGTTTTCTACACAAGAACAATGATAATACTTTAGGGGAGTTTATGAACCTTTGTTATATCTGGCACTGTGGGAAAAAATGTGTTTTAACCTCAGAAAGCCTCTTTGTTGCCACACAAACGCAACCATTTCGAAACCTGGTGTTACGGTTTTGACTTTAAAGATTTTTAATAAACTACGTGAATCAAAATATGAATAGATTTACGAGCTTACGAACTATAACAACGTCTCACACGGTAAAAAGCGGAAAAGAAAATCTGTTAAAACAGCGGTTCATAAAAACATTGCCCCAAATGATCAAGATAGGGGCCAACCTAAACAGAATTGAATTTGAAGCTGCCCATATCAACGGATTTGACCAACAAAAATGACCATATGACAATACATTTTGCTGCATGTCCCTAAAGTCAACATACTAGAATGTAATTTAATCTATGAAGGGAAGGGAATTCTAGGTATCATTTCTTAAAATTGAGTATCAACAACGTGATAGGTGTGGACAGAAAGCCAAACCGCACCTTTATGTTCAGCTGACATTGGGTGCCTGTGATGAACAAAGTGCTGGAGAAACAGACGAAGAGAGCATAATATGGAATATATTTATATAGGTTACAAAACATATGATCATATATTGTTCTATGCACAACAATGTAGAACCATTGGAAAGGCAGAACTCAAAAATGAAAGAAAGCTCCACCAAGTTGAGATTTACAAAAGGTTGGGAAGGTTTTAAAGGACAGGTTGGATTGTAGCAGTAGAGGTGGGGGAAGGACACTACCAGCAAAAGAAACAACCAGAAGCTCGAAGGTAGGAGAGTACAAGGTCCAGGTGGATTGGAAAATAGGCGAGCAGTAGAAGGGGAAGCAGAGAGAAATGTGCCTTAATAGGGAGGGCCCTGAAGGCCAGGTGAGGATTGTGGAGTTAATTTGGACGAAAACGTTGTAATTAAGTGGAAAGTTTTTAAGCAGTGGAGTTTTATGCATTGGGAAAATACTAATAATACCAGTTTTTAAAATGATCTATAAAATAAACAGCCAACATCTGTTGATCATCTACAGTGTTTTAAGCAATTTACATACTAGGCTCAGCTCTTTCTGTATATGAGCTCATTTAAACTCACAACTCCCCTCAAAGGGGAGTATTATCCATTTTATAGGAGCAGTTGAGGCTCAGAGAGGTTGATTCACTTGGTCCAAGGTGACGCAGCTAGTTAGTGCCAGGGCCAGGATTTTAAAATACAGGGTCTGGTTCCAAACTCTCCTCTCTGAACCACAAAATAGCTAATGCCAGAACTAGAGTTGGGGCCAATACAAATAAAAAAAAAAAAGAAATGATTCAAAGTATTGTGACATAGATGTTATAGAATTTAATGTGAGGAAAGAGCTAGAAGGGGGGAATCTCAGACTCCTAGAAATGGAGCCAGTGTGGGAAGTCAGAGTGAGTGGGGAAATTGGAAAGAGGCATGCTCTAGCAAGGAGGCAGGTGAACTTGAGAAACTGGTGAGTGGTGGGGTCCAGGAGAGAGCCTAAGGCTGAAAGGGAAGTTTAGGGTCATTTATGTAGAGATGGAGGTTAAGACTCAATATGCGGTCGCCTAGGTCGCTAAGAGAGCAGAGAAGCAAAAAGCCGACTGGGAACTGAATTATGGGGAAAGAAGGAATATCCACTAAAGAAGACACATCAGTAGAGACAAGAGGTAAAATCTGTTTCAAGTAGATGCTGATTCTTTCCTTTCCAACAGTTACCTAATTCTGATTTGTGTTATCGGGATGGTCACTTGTGGATAACAATGGAGATGCCTTTACTTCAGGCCTATGATAAATGTGCATGACTTACGTATATATAGTACAGCATACTATATATATATATAGTATATTTCCTTATAGGGAAGAGTTTCTAGAGTAATGAGGTCTGAATTTTTCAAAATGATCGAATCTGAGTCCTTTATTAGCAAATTTCCTCTTTTAACAAACTGGGGCTTTTATTTCTAATTACAGAAGATATATAAATTGATTGTAGAAAACTGGGGAAATACTGAAGGGTGTAAGGAGAAAACAAAGATAACCTTTCACCAGAAATAAACACTATTACCATTTTTTAGTATATCCTTCCATTCTTTTTTGGATTTACATATACACTTTTTTCCAAACCAGGGATCCTTCGTAAGATATTATGAATATTTCTCCATGGCATTGAATTTAGTATTCATAACAACTGGATAGTGGCACCATGGTTATCTGTCATAAGGGTGGACCAGAATTTATTTCACCAAACCCCTGTCATTGGGTATGTAGGTTGTTTCCACATTGTAGATAATGCTGCAGTTAATATTGTTAGACCTTTGCGCTTTTTACTTCTTTCTGATTGTTTTCTAAATATTTCCTAGAAGTGAAATCACTGGTCAAATACCATGAATGTTTCCAAATCAGTTCCATTTCTGAGTGTGGGATCAATTTGCTGGTAGTACTGATGTTAGAATATGCTAAATCGGGTTATCTCCTTCCTACTTCCTTATTCCCATTCTTGCAAGGCAAAAGAAAACCTTAGAACAAAGATCAACAGCAACCTTTCAGAAAAAGCATACATGTATTTTTGTCGTTGATTTTTTTTTTTTAATTAACATCTTCATGAGCAACAGGTATGGGTCAGCAATCACCTGCTATTTAGCCCCACAAGCCACTCTGGGCACTCAGTGGTTTTTAAACAAAAAGGCCTGGTACCTGGCTGGGGAGATGAGACCATCTTTCCAACCAGTCCAGCTCCTGATTGGCAGAGGGACTCCTGTGCTTCTGGCCTCTGACTTTCATTAGAGGCAAATGCAAGGTGGGGAATCTCACCCAGGTGAGGATGATATTTATCAGGGCTGCTAGGATGGCTCTTCTAGGCCTTGGTGATGTGCAGGGATCTTCTTGGCATTTCCCAGAGGCCTCTGGCCTGAGCACTAATTTTTGTCTTGGGTCTCCCTGGCAGAGCAAAGTACTCCCCTTTCCTGTCTCCAGAGTCTTTCTCTGGGCTTGGGACAGTCCCACAGTCTTGGCGCCAAACTCGTTTGCTGCACTGGGGGGGCTCTGGCTGCAGGTCGTGGATGCTGGGCATGGCTCCCGATCTGCCCCTCTCTTCAGTCCTGTTCAGTCAGCCCGCAGTACCTGCACTTGGCATCTAGAGTGGCTGGTACCCTGGATGGGAAACGGGGCTCATTTACTATAGGTCTAATGCAGTGTTTTACAAACTGTGGGGCCCATTGGTGGGCCGGGAAGTAAATTTAGGATTTTAGGAAAAAAGGCAGTCTCTACCACAGTAGTGGTAGGTATTGTCTCATGAAACCTTTTCTCAGATGTTGTATATACAAACTGTATTGGTCCTATCCAAAAACCTTGAAAGCCAAGGCTGTAAACCCAAGTCAGGATTCCCATGAGGTTATGAGGTATACTTAGGTGGGAAAATGTGATCTTTTTAAAAATTTTATTAGCTAAGCTAGTAACTGGAAGGTCATGGGGCTTAATGGAGAAAACTTTAGCTTTGGGGTCAGAACTGGGTCAATATTGTCGCTTTCTCACTTAGCTGTGTGACCTTAGGCAACTTAAGGGATCTCTCTGAGCCTCCTTGTCATTATTTATAAAAAACCAATAAGCATCTTGACCTGTAGGATCACTGTGGAGGATTAAATGAAATGATCTATGTATAGTGCTCAGCACATAGGAGACATGTGATAAATAAAGCTTATTTTTCTAGTCTTTCGTCTGGGCTATGAGACCTCATCCTCTGCAGCGCAGTCAGACTCCTCATTCCTCAGCAAGGGTACATGCTACCTATGACATCACCAAAAATGGTTCTGTTTCTCACCCAAGGGACCCCTCTGCTTCAGTTTCCTGCTCTCTGTGTTCCCTGTCGTGATAGTAAGTGTTTCTATGAAAGGAATCTCTGATCAAGAAAATTTCCGAATCATAGCTCATAGCCATAAAATAATAAGGACCCAACTCGGGACTTGCAAGCTCAAGTATCTAGCCCTGTAGATGCTCCAGGCAGGTAGCATGAGTGGGTGAGAAGTCAAGTAGAAAGCTTAGGCAGTGGTGTTGGGATTGTGGCCCAACTATAGGACAAACACCCCCTTTGAGGAAGGCAGCCATGATTCATGCTGCAAGATTGTCACCCTATCGAAGTGTGGATACAAGCTTATCAGATCTCTGATTTTTCAAAAGAAGCCAAATATCTGGATTTCTTTAATGTGGAAAAAATCCAACTTTTAAAAACACTGTGTTGGCCGAATGAGAAACATCGGTGCATCAGATAAGGCCAGAGGCCTGCCAGTTTGCACTCCGACCTAACTTTTATGGTTCAGCTGGCTTATTGCAGTCACCCCGGGCTCTCAAGAAAAACCTCCCAAGGTACCCCTGGGAAGTGCTCTTAACATTATTTTGTAGCAAAAATACACTGTAAGCACATAATCTGTTAACTCCAATAGTAGATGAAATTTCCACCTACTGAAGACGAAAGCCACCATTTTCACAAGGTGTTCAATAACGGGGGCAGCAGCAGGAAAGGACTGGACAAAATTAGCTAGTAGGTAGTGTTCTGTCATCCCCTTCTCTGTTTGTTAGTTAACCAAAACCACTCCTAAAACACTTATTCCTTTTTTAAAAAAATAGCTTTCTTGAGCTATAACTCACAATTCAGTGATTTTTGGTATATTCACAGGGTTATGCAACCATTACTATAATGTGATTTCAGAACATTTTTGTCCCCATAACCATTAGCAGTCACTCCCCTTCCCTTCACCTCCCAACTCCTGGCTACCACTAAACTACTTTCTATCTTTATAAATTTCTGCATTCTGGACGTTTCCTGTGAATGGAGTCATACAATATGTGGCCTTTTGTCACTGGCTTTTTTCACTTAGCCTCATGTTTCCAAGTTTCATCCATGTTGTAGCAAGAATCAGTCCTTCCTTCCCCTCTGTCGCCGATAATACCCAGCCGTATAGATTGCCACATTCCATTTATCCCCTCATCAGTTGAGGGGCATTTGGGTTGTTTCCACTTTTTGACTATTACAAATAAGGCTGCTATGAACATTCATGTGCGAGTTTTTGTGTGGACATGTTTTTGTTTCTCTTGGATACATACCTAGGAGTGGGAATTGCGGGGTCATATGGTAATTCTATGTTTAACCTTTGGAAGGACTGTCAGACTGATTTCCGAAGCAGCTGCCCCATTTTACACGCTCACAGCCGTGTATGACGTTTCCAGTTTCCCCACATCCTCACCCACACTTGCTGTCGTCCCTCTTTTTGCTTGTAGCCATCTTTGGTAGGTGTGCTAAAACATTTATTCTTAAGGTTTTATAGCACTTTCAATACAGCAGCTGAATTTGGTCTGTTGATGTGGTTCTTGAGATCAAGACCTCTAATAGTGTTTTTTTTTGAATTTAGATCATCGTTTTATATAAAGTTTTACTAATAAATTTTCCCCTCCCCAGGTATACCATTATTTTACTAGGCAGAGGACAGGCATCTTATTAAGAAAAGGTATGATATCTCTTCCTTATTCACCAGTGAAATATTCCAATTCTAGAGATATTATTGGTATACATCAGCTTCGGGACTGTTTTCTCTGCCTCGGCCCTCAGTGCAGCCCCCAGCTGAAGCCACTGTTTGCCCATCTGCAAGCCACATTCAGACAAAACTCAGACTGGGGGCATAAGTACTTAAGCACTCCGGACCAGGTTCCCCTTCTCCGCACACTGACAAATGTAACACCACCTCTCTGCCCTCCACCTGTGGTCTTGCTTTGTGCCTATCCTGTACCACCCTTTCAAGTTAGATAAGGTATCACTAGTCCTAAGTAAGAGTTGGGGAAACGGAGCACAGACCTTAGGGGCTATCCAGAAGTCCCTGTGTGGGGGATTGGGAGGCTTGGAACTCAGTGTCCCAGCTTGTAGTCCAGACTTCACAAACCTGTCTTTTCTTTTCCTAAATTCCTCTCTCCTTCATTTTCAGCACACTTGGGGAAAAGAAAAAAAAAAAAAAAAAAAGGTTTTAAGTATGTGTGATCCGTAGTATGGTTGACCTCATCAGACAATTTGGTTTAGTGTTTCTGCTCCTTTTCAGAACCTGGCCCTTTTTGAGGAGAGACAAGAGAATGCACATAGCTTGACTTTAGGACTCATTGCATTGGGGAGGAATCAGTATCCTTCAGCCAAAGACTTAACAGCCCCGTCTGCATTTTATATTTTTTTACATTAGTGTTAAGTTTCAAAGGCCTGTTAGAAGCAACCTTTGGGTAGACATTCTTGCAGTTTTCTGTGATAAATTCTTATTTGTCTTGCCGTAGTTCACTGTATCCAACAAGGAATAACCTTGGCCTAGTTGGAAACTGCTAAATGCTAAAAATGTATGTGTTTGTCTAAATTCCAGATCCCCTCCAGCCCCTCAACCCCATCTTCCCCTTTTTAAGTTATAGGAGTGAGATGCAATTGGCATCTATCCTCAACTTAGTATCCTAACATTTACTTACTACTTATTATTCTATTTTCCTGCCTTCTGATTTAGAGAGACCCAAATGCTTATCTCCAAAGATGGAAGAGGAAGATTAAAACAATAATTTGCAGTAAGTACTCTTTCAGCTGTTAATTCATTTATTCAACAGCCTTTATTTAGTGCTTGCTAGATACCAGGCACCCTGCTGGGTGCTTGGGATACAAAGATAAGCTAGGGTCGCTGCCTTTAAGGGATGCAGTGCCATAGGACAAGCAGACACATAACTGGATAAGTACACTTGTGAGCATGGTAATTAATGTACAGAATATTATGGGATCACAGAAGAGAAGCATTTCACCTATCCTAGAGGAGATCGAGGCAGGCTTCAGGATGGGTGTAAACTATATTAATGAAAATCTGTAATTCAGTTAGCTAAATCAGGTAGGGAGAGAATGTTCAGGCTTTTTGAATTAGTTATCTTTGTAATTTAGAATAAAATACCCAATAACTCTAAAGTAAAATATATGCCAATTTCTGGCCAAGGACTCATGTTGAAGAAGGAAGGGGTCTAACATCATGAATAAGTGAACATCAAGGTTGCAGAACTAGAGCTAGAAGTTTGTTGTAAGGTTTATTTAAAAGTTTCCTTCCTTTTTATGCTTTTCCCTGCCTAAATCACAGAAAAACAAATATGAGAAATGCTGTGCCTATAAATGGAGCTTTTTATTTTCTTCTCTCCAACATGGCCTCTGTTATACTTGGGAATATATAAAGGCATGGATGAAAATTAGTGTTGTTTGAGTCTAGGATTTAAAAAAAAAAACTTAATTAGATTTGCAACCACTGCCCTCATATAAAATTAAAATAATCAAGAAAAACTCGAGTTTAATTGCACTTGATGTTTTCTTTTTTTTTTTTTAAGATTTTATTTATTCATTTGAGACACAGAGATAGAGAGAGAGAAAGCATGAGCAGGGAGAGAGGCAGAGGGAGAGGGAGAAGCAGGCTCCTCGCTGAGCCAGGTGCCCGATGTGGGGCTTGATCCCAGGACCCTGGGATCATGACCTGAGCCGAAGGCAGACCCTTAACGATCTGAGCTACCCAGGTGCCCCACACTTGATGTTTTCTAAGTCATGGGTTTGAAGGGGTCAGCATGACATAATTTGAAACCTTTGAAAAAAAAGTTTAATCTTTACAACAACCCTGTGATCACTCCCATTTTATAGCTGAGAGACTTGAAGCACAAGGTGGTTAAAAAACCTAAGATTATACAGCTAAGTAGCAGAGCTGGGATTTGAACTCAGGTCTATTTAAATCTAGTGCCTATTACTCACCATACCATTCTGCTTAAATAGAAACCTGTGTGGGTCCATTGCTTTCCCATGGTTCTGTGACCGTGAACTTAGCCTGGTAGGAGTAAGCTGTTATAGAAAACTGGTAAAAGTGTGTGGTTGGGACAGTGCAAATCCAACATTGCTCCTGAAAAATACTGATGGTGCTGTCTTCAAATACTGATGGTGCTGTCTTCAAATAATAGTCAAATTTCGATATCGTGGATGCCATTTAAAATGCCAAAAATTTTTACGAATATTTTGCGATATAGGCACTGAGACTGTAAAGCAGAATTGAAGTAAATGTCTAGATTTGAATAGAGCGCAAAATTTGATTCATAGAGAAAGTAGACAAGAGTAAATATGTGTGAAAATAACAATATAAAAGTTACCTTTAGATGTTTACTTTTTAAATACTGCATGTACATTATACTAGTTTATATATTCTTTAATATTATACTCATTTTCACATGCAGGTGTCATGTACTATCCATTCAACGAGGCTATAATCCCTGAGGCCAGTCATGTATTTTTTTAAAAAAGGAGTAAGCATTAAAACCATTGGTCAGGAAAGGTTATCTAAGCCTATTCTCAAACAGCTTAATAAATGGGAGCAAATACATTTGGTTATGGATGCTTTGAGTGGATATAAGAAATGAAATTAACATAATAAAATGATTTATTTTAACTTTGATCTATTACATTGGGAGGAATTGGCTGGTGGATTTAGAAGTGTATAAACACACCATTAGAGAGTGAAAAAGGGGAAGTCTGTTATAACTGAATAGGGGTGTGGTCTGCTTAGGCTAAGGAGGAATAGATAATAGTTTCATAAAAGACTGATAGAGCTATAGTCTTCAGAACTGGCCATTATAGCTAGTACCTTTTCTTTTCAGACATAATAAGTATGTCTATTAATACCGGCCAGCTTGGTGAGTTAGAGAAACCACAGCCTGTGGATTTGGGCATATGCACTCTCTGCCTGCATCTAATCCTCCGGGTAACAATATACCTACAACTGCTGTAATCCTAGAGCAGTTACATGGATGCAGTAAGTGGTGTGATGGGAGGGAAAGATAGCATCACAAGGATTCGTTTGATTATAACAGTAATCCACACCCAGTCAAATAAAATAGCCAAACAGTTAAAAATGTGGTCTCTAATGAATTTGCTAATTCTAGCAGGCCCTCACAAACATTTCCTGCTAGAGTACCCCATATCGAGACGAAGTAGCTGTGCTTTAATTACATGGAATAATTATTTGATTTCCAGGAAGTTAAGACAGTGCTTTGTATTTAAATAAAAAGTTCTAGACATGCTGTGAAACTCGATCAAACCAAGAAAAAGAGTGAAACTGAATGCCTGTACAGTGAGTCAAGATTTCAGCTGCTCAGCAAGCTTGACGTTACAGCTTATGAGCCCAGAAAAGGGGTATTTTAAAACCGGCTGACTGGATCATGTCACTTTGTTATAGGGAAAGCCCTGCCTTTCCAGAGATCTAAAGTGTAACGCAACCATATGCTGTTGAGGGGCTCGAATCTTGGCCGCCTTCGCCCCTCCGCACTAGCCGACACCCCAATTTTCAGGGGACGTGATCTCATACTGTCGCCCTCACTTTTGAAGGTCTGTTAAAATTCTGGGGCCTCTTATCTCAGTGACTTTGGAAGTGAGTTTGGGGTAAGAAGGGGGGGGGAGGCCTGTGAGTGTCTCTTTTGCCTGAGGAGCTGGAGACACTTGTGGAAAAGTCAGGCCCTTTTCGCTCCGGCGGCCGCTCCGGTGTGGGGCTGGCTTGGGTTAGACACATGCACACATACACCATAGAGCTCTGCTTTCCCGTAGCAGCTGCTGCCTCTGCCTCTGCCTCTCCCGCCTCAGCCTCTTTGCCCGGCATACACGCACATTCAGATTTGCGCGCTGTTTCAATCCTTGATGACGTGTCCCCGGAGACAGCCAATAGCAAACGGGCTCTGGTCAGGACAATGGGAGGTATCGGGCCAATGAGCGAGCCCCGTGAGTTGGCGGTAGCCAATAGGAGCCGCGCTGGCTGGAGAGTAATGTTACAGAGCGGAGAGAGTGAGGAGGCTGCGTCTGGCTCCCGCTCTCACAGCCATTGCAGTACATTGAGCTCCATAGAGACAGCGCCGGGGCAAGTGAGAGCCAGACGGGCACTGGGCGACTCTGTGCCTCGCTGAGGGTGAGTCTGGGGCAGCGCCGCGGCGGGGAGAGCGCCTCCGGCAGCTCTCCACCCCGCGCGGTGGCCGGATCCCCGCGGCCGGGAGCCGGCGGGTCAGGATCCACACAAAGGCAAATGAGGGGGGACCGTGGGGGGAACTGCGCACGGAGCGAGCCTCTTCTCGGGCGCCGGGAGCCCTGCCCCGCGCCGGAACCCCGGCCCACAGGCTGCCTGAGGCGCTGCGAACCCCGAGCCCCGCGAGTTTCCACCCCCGGCGGCGTCCGCGCTGACTGGCGCAAAAAAAATTTTTTTTAATTAAAAAAAATTTTTTAACGTGTTTTCGGCCCCCGGGCCGAGTGTTCGGGCTGCCGGCGTGCGCGGGGGG